>NW_015150702.1:1012857-1014372 GCF_000732505.1 Cyprinodon variegatus
TATAAACTTTAAACGGTGTCTGTTATAAGGGCTGACCTTTATAAATACATTGATGAGTCTTAAGTTTTAGTATTTGTTCTAATCAGATGACTTGTTAAAGTGGAACAACATTGGTCACCTTTCTGTCACATTGAATATTTTTCTCCTTCGCAGCTCATCAGTGACTTGCTTTGTGATGATGGCGTCATTATGCAGTACAGTTCTCCGTCTCAGCCCAATATTGAGTTGCGTCATGTTGCCCTGACCTGCATGGCCAACATCTGCCTCAGGTAGGCTTCCTTAGAAGGAAATCTTTCATACCTCATATAATACTGCTTCCATTTTTAATGGGTTGTTTTCTAAACCAAACAAAAATTAAAGCTTATTACAATGAAGCATTTTTTATTCAGACTCCTTACGCTTAAATTAAATCCCGTGCAATCATGAACCCTTTGAAGTCACCTAGCAGAGTTAGTTTGTGTGTAATAATTTGAGTTCAAAACGATAGAATTCCCATGCTTAATCGTGGTGGTGGAAGCATCTTTATGCGCGATCTAAATAACGCTATAGTAGGGCTGTAACGACATGTGTCTTTGCATCAAGCCATCCAGTACACTACTCCCAGCAGCACAACCCTGTACCAAATAGTTGGATGCAGGATTTGTTTATTTGGATGTTTATTATTTCGTAAAGTTTTTGCCATGTTTTTATTTTGTTTGTTGGCTGGATGTTTTTTTTTTCTGCAGGATTCCTGGTCAGCCACCTTTGGACGATCAGTACAGAGGTGTTTGTTTCCAACTTTTCCTTAAGACACTTCATTCGCCCAAACCTCCCAACACTGATGATCTCTTCTACTGCATGGTACCCTCTACATCGACAGATCACATGCTAAAAATGCAAATTTAACCAAAGCTAAAGCTCGTTTTGCTGTCTATTAAGGTTGTCCAGGCAGCTCTGAAGGGACTCCAGTTCTGCCTGTCGGGTGGGAAGTGGAAATTTGGAGCAGGAGAGGAGCTTGGATCTGTACTGGCTGCACTGAAGGTGGAAAATCAAGTCATTTTCCTGATAAATATGTCTTGCAAAATTAAGCGTGTGTTAATTTTAATCCATTTTGATCCCTTGCATAGCGACTCATGTTCCAGGGAGCTCCTGGTTTGAGTGTTGAATGGCCGGCTGTGCTCTACCCGGCGCCTCTTTCGCAGTATGAAGCTCTCTCTCCACCAAAGCCTGCAGAACCACTAAAAACTTCAGATACATCGGTGGAGACTGGAAAAGCTTCAGGAGTAAGAGGAGCCTTATTTCTTAATGGCCTTGCTAACTTTAAACATTTATTTGCATTAATTAGATTATGTTTGCGTCTGTCTTTTTCAAGAAAAAAAAGAGGAAATCTAAAGGAAAAGGAAAGAAGACCCAAACCGAGGAGAGTAGAGCGGAGGATGGAGAGGAGGAAGAGAAAGAAGAGGTGTCTGAACTTCCCAGAGGGAGACGAAACGGCGGCAGAGATGATGGGGAGGCTTTACCCAAACCAGCCTCTTT
>NW_015150702.1:1014804-1016280 GCF_000732505.1 Cyprinodon variegatus
TCCATCTGTCCATCCATTCCTCCTTTTATCCACTTTTCCTCTATCCATTCATCTCTTTATTTGCTTTCTGACATAAACTCATTCAACATTTTTTATTCTTTAAATATGTTGGACTCTCCCACTTTGCCATTTTAGAGTTTACCAGTGCCGTGTTCGTCAGTTAGCGCTGCACTGTATGCTAGCAGTGGTGAAATCTGTTGAGAAGAGGAGCCTGTATGGATACTGGTCCTCCTTCATCCCCGACTCTCCTGCTGGTGGACCTCCATCTCTAACTCTCCTCACTATTATACTAAAGGATTCCTCACCAAAGGTACAGGCGGTCACTAACATTCAATCCTGTTTTCACTGGTGCATCACACTTGGTGTTGAATCCCTGTAATTGTCTTTGTTTTCTTTCTTGTTCTAGGTACGATTGTGCGCCCTTCAGGTGCTGTCCGCCATATTGGATGGGTCCCGGCATTTCCTGGCTGCGGCTGAAGATACGGCGTCACCACGTACCTCATACACCCCTTTCTCCTTCCTGCTGGCGGCTGCCATCAGAGAGCTGCACCGCGGCCTCAGCCTGGCTCTGCTGGCTGAGACGTCCTCCCAAACACTCACACAGGTCATAAAGGTGGGAAACTCCATTTATCATTTAATACATAGACGGCACACCAAAAGAGGTTTTTGTAAATCAGTTTGTTGTAGTTAGAAAAAGAGTTTTGACTCTCAGAATAATACTCACACTATTCAAATCAATATTCCAAAGGATTTTATTATGATTCTTCCCAGGATGAAAAAGTTGACTTTAGAATTTAATGTCTTTTAAAGATACCCACAGTTGCGTTATAGCTACAAATATTATTAAAGAGGCCTAGTACTGTCTAAAATCCCCCACCAAAACCATATAATCATTTTGAAATGACACATTAATAAAGGGTCTGTCCAGTCGGTGTTTACTTAGTCCTTTTTTAACCAGAAAATGTTTTATTTTTCTTGAGGTGACCAACAGATGTAATTACCGTTAGCTATCGCCATCTGCTGGCGGCAAAGTTCCCTCTAAACTGCACGCTAATGCTTTCTCAGCACACAGGAAAATCTATGCAGAAATTTTGAGATAAACTGTAACTCAGTTACACCAATAATTTTTTTCTTTGTCATTGTGAATCCTTGTATCCTTGGTTTTAAAACTAAAAACCAAAAATTAAAGAGACAAACAATTGGATCAGCGTACATTCAGACAATTTTCTGACTGAATAGTCCCTGCGAATTTTGTTACCGGTACATAATATAGAGAAAATGAGAACCTTTAGCTTCCCATACCAAATTAAATATTATAATAATAATAGAAAAATGAAAAGGGAATGCATTAATCTTAATTTCATTTCGTTTGGGCTCTTATAGCATCTCAGCTTGCTGGATGCTGGACTTTCATAGATATATAGGTAGATATGTATATATCTATCTATAGTGTAGGTATGCACACACAAGTTTGGC
>NW_015150702.1:1016641-1045564 GCF_000732505.1 Cyprinodon variegatus
GATCTTATTAGAACAGATGTGCTGCAATTTAACATGACAAAAAATTCAGAAGGTGGCATTAATGTGCTGTTCAGAGACTTTATCACGACCTTTCCCTATTCGTCTTCAGTTTGCCTTTAATTTATTCTCACGGCAATGTCAAATGACCAAAAAGCTGAACATTCTCTAGAATAAAATATTCATATATTTACTGTAACTGAAAATAAAAAAGAGAAGTTTAATTAGCAGTTCATGTTGCTGCTTTGTATGTTTGTAAGTTGTAAGTATTTTTAATTCAGACTTCCTCTTTTAAGACTTCTTCCTTTTATGGGTAGGATAACACTATAAGGCGCGCCGCACATTTTGAGGGAAAAAAAGACGTTTATATGCGCCTTATAGTTGCGAAAATACGGTAATGTGACAGAAATTGTGATCTCCTCCTGTCTGACAGTGCCTGGCGTTCCTGGTAGCCAACGCTCCCTATCATCGCCTCAGACCTGGTCTGCTGAGCCTGCTCTGGAAGCAGATCCGTCCTTATGTGCGCCACAGAGGTCTGTAACCGCTCTCTGCCCTGGAATGAACTCTTTTGCTTCTTAAAATTCATCTGATTGCAGTAATGCTGTGTCCTCAGATGTGACGGTGCGTGGGGCTGTGTTGAGACTGTACGGTGCCATAGTAACGGCTCAGGCCCCCCTCCCTGAAGTACAGCTTCTCCTCCAGCAACCAGAAAGTCTCAGCAGCGGCAGTTCCTCCGGTATTGTCACTCCACAGGAACCTGCTCTGAGCTGGAGAAACAGGAACGGAGCTTCCTCTCCTGCTCGTACGCCGGCAGCATCCTCTCGCACTCACTCCCCCCACCCTCAAACACCAAAGGAGGAGGAGAACTCGTCACCATGGCTGCTGAAGCTGTGCGTATCTCTGGTGACTCACCCCAGAGAGGAGCAATCAGACAGTGAGGGAGCTGGAGGGGGCCCTGCTTTAGAGCCCTCTCAGGTCCGTCTAGAAGCTCTACAGGTAAGGAAAACGGAAACTGCTCCAAACACTTACAGGTTCATGCTTATTAATTTTACTCTGAATGCGTCCTCAGGTCTTGTCCCACCTGGTACGAGGTTATTTCCCTCTTGCTCAGTCAAGTCTGAATGAGATTGGGCAGCTGAGCACTCGGTGCCTCGGGGAGATGGACCCCTCCATCCAGCTACATAGTGCAAAGGTAACACTTTCCATGCGGAGGAAGCATTTATAAACTTCACTTTAACATGCATTGTTTAGAAAATAGATAAAGCATTGTTTTTTTTTTGTTGTTTTTTGTAGCTGCTAGAGGAGTTTGGTGCAGGAATAATCCAGCAGTACAGAGCTGAGAATAACGTTCCTGAAAGCTCCAGGATTCCTGTAAATCAAGTGAGAACCTTTGCTCCAGTCTCGGGTCATTATCGCTCTGCATTTAGCAGCATTCATCCATCTATCAACAGCTCAGGCTCTGCTGTCTCTGTCTCACATAATGAGTCTGCCACCACCATGTAAGGCTATGGGGAGATTATGTGGACCCAAACAGTGATTTCTGTCCAACTTGGAAAGAATCTTAGGCTACGTTCGCACTGCAGCCTGAAGTGACCCAAATCTTTTTTTTTTTTTTGGCCATATGCGACCTGGATCTGATCTTTTCATGGCAGTCTGAACAACACATATCCGATTTTTTCCAATGCGACCCAGGCCACTTGGTTATGTGGTCCTGAATCCGATACGAATCCGATCTTTTCAAATGCAACCTGTGTGTGAACGGCCAGGCCGGATTAATCCAACCTGAACACCATTAATACCCGACAAAGGTCACTATTCTGTGTCTTGCTATGCAGAAGCGGCAAGAAAAACAACAACCATGGCGGATAATGATGTGGAGAGCTGTATTTATGTTTAAACATATTGAAAAGATTGAGTTTTTATGGTTGGAAAAGACCGCTAGATGCGCGTCGGCACTATCATCCATGGAGCACGCTGGCCTGTGACGTCATTGCGTCCTCTACTGCGCATGCGGGACACTTGCGTTTTATGACTGCAGTTCACACAGGAGAATCACATACAAGTCGCATTTATTTGGAAATATGAACAGCAACGCCGTTTTTCCCCCAAAAAAATCAGAATTGAGCATCAAGGCCTGCAGTGTGAACGTAGCCTTAGACATGTTTCAACATGTTTGCTGATTGTGTGAAACTGAATATAGGACTTTGACTTTTAGCTTGGATGGCTCCTGTTTAGGTGGTTAAATCACTAAAGCTTTTCCAGGTGGTTGTAGGCATGATTTTATAAAATAATCTTTTTTGAATTTAACAAACAGTTGAGCCCTCTATTCTCAGACCTCTGCACAGTGACCTAATTCAGCGCTTGCTCCTGGTTGCAGGTGGTGGCGTTCTGGTCGGATGTGCTGAGCGGGCCACTGAACGCGGCGCTGCAAAACGAACAACATCCCACGCTACAGGCGAGCGCCTGCGACACGCTCGCCTCCATCCTGCCACAGGCCTTTGCTCAGCTTCCTGTCAGTTTTTTTTTTCTTTAACTTCTAATTTATTAAGCTAAAATTGATATTCATGTGGTTGTTATTGATGATGCTTAAAGGATAAAACTCAGCTGATGTGCATCACTGTGCTGCTGGGCCTGACTTACGTTGAGAACTATCTGGTGAAGACGGCAGCTGTCAGGGCTTTGGGAGTTTACATCCTGTTCCCTTGTTTAAGAGAGGTGAGTAAAGTGATGATCATAATCTTTGATTTTTAGAGCATCTCCAGATTTCCTCTCATCAAGTTCTCCTCTCAGGATGTGATGTTTGTGGCAGATACTGCGAACATCATCCTGGCTGCCCTCGATGACCGATTTACAAACGTCCGTGCAAAGGCTGCCTGGTCTTTGGGAAACCTCACAGACACCCTTATCATCAACATGTAAGACAGCTCGAGTTAAAAGAGGCGAGAGTTTGGATCCCTGTGCAGTCTTCAGAAAGCCTGAAGTTTTCTTTTACCATTTTCCAGTTTAGAAAAAGAAAACAGCCTTTTTGAAAAATGTTTTTACGCTCCTTCTATTCTCTAAAATTGAAAAGTCCAATAAAAGCAGCATTTTTTTCCCATTGATTTCATTCAAATTAAGATGTTTTCATCTGTAGTTTGCTTCACTACATGTTGATTTCAACATCGTGTCTATTTGTATTTTTAGCTTTAGCTCACGTTCTAAATGCATTATCAAAATCCAAAACGGGATCCTATCGGAAAAACACTAAATAAAGAACCATTTTTGTTATGTCATTATCAGACAAAAGGATAACAAAGTTTTCAATGTTCTCTTTAAAGAATCTGCACTTGGTCTCCGATGTTAATTGCTTTGTTAAAAATTCTGAAAACCAAAGCTAATTTCAGCCACTGTTCTTCCATCATATTTCTGTCCCTCTGTCTCTGTTCCAGTTAACACATTAAATATCAGGGGGCAAAAAGTCTGTAATAGCAGATTTTATTTTACTGTTAATTTTACAGAGTTCGAACAAGATGAAGCTAAAACTTAACGTTCTTTAAAGGGCATATTTATAGACAAAGACATTCCTTCCTAACTGGAAAATGATTTTATTTTTTATACAGTTTTGGCTTAGCTGAGTTATTTTCTTTCAGCAAGTACTGCGTTTCACATTCTTTAGTCTCTAGTTAACGATACAGTTACCAAATTAACAATTATTTCCATAATACATGAATCCCCATTATTCATGTCAGCCCTAAAACTCATTTATTTACACATTGATTGTTAATCATAGTCTGAAAGTTTTTTTTATATAAAAAGAGTTGTTTGCAAAAATGGATATTAATTTGCTTTGCTTGAAGAAAACCAGATTTGATGCATGTTTAGGATCATTGTACTGCAAATATAACAAACTGCATGATTTTCAACCTATGCGACTAAGACTGCCCCCTTCCATCCAGCCATTTCCTGTACCTGCTTAGTAGGGCTGGGTGATATGCTCTTAAAATGTTATCAGGAGGTTGGATAATATTATTGCGATGACGATAAAAGTGAAGTACTTTTTTGCAGTGTTTCTTAGGTAAGTGTATGGATTTCACTGCTTACCACAGCAATCATAGCCCCACAATCACAATTAATACTCAAATTCGTTTTCCTCGGGACACCAGTTAAATAAAAAATTATTTATTCCACTAAACATCTTGTAGTAACTGCATATAATCATATTCTTTCAGTTTTTAAATGTTCCACTGCATAAAAAAAATACAGAAAATAAGAGAATTTGTTTCTGGAGCTTTTAATCATCATTCGTTCTAATTACGCATTTAGACGATAAATTAAAGTTCTTACTATGACTAGAAACTGATAATGATAAACGATGCAAGAAGTGCCCACCCTTAGTGCTTATTGGGTTGCATGTAGGGCTGAAAAATTAATCAGATTAATCCTGATTAATTGATATAAAAATAATAATTAACTAATTTAGCAATCAATCGTTAACTGGAGCATAGAGACAGTAAAATATGCCTTTAGCTGACAGAGCAACCAATTTAGAGCAGTAATTGTATCAAAACTGTAAGAAAAATTATATAAACATTTTGCATTTAAGATAAAAAAAAATGTGTCAGTTCTGCTCTAAACAGAACTCATAAAGTTTTAGTTTCACCTGATTTAATTTCATTTAAAAAAATCTTCTTTAAAGAACCTTTGGCCAATGAATCGATTAATCGATTAAAAAAAGTTATTGATTTTCAAAATGATCATTAGTTGCAGCGTTTGTTGCGCGGCCCTGATGTTACACCTCAGATGAATAAAACACCACCAGGCTTTAATAGGAGAGGAACCACAAACTTCTGGGACACCAGGGTCCTTGTTCATTACAAAAGATGAACATTCACTGAAATTGCGTCTCCTAAGTTGGTCGTTTCAAGAGTGAAAGTCTGTCAACATGGAGTCAGAAGCACTCAGGAATATTTTTTTCTTTTGTTCCAGTGCATTAAGAAAATAATGGTGGTTTTTGCCATAGAGACAAGTAATATGTTTGGAGGATTCCACAATGAGGCTTTAAGCTAAGCTTAAATTGGTATGGCAGTAGAGCATAGTGTTGGCAGCATGGTGCTGTGGAATTCTATCATCCTCTTAAATGAAAACTGAAATTTTTGGATGTTTAAACAGGATGATTGTCCCAAAAACAGAATAAAAAAAGGAAAATATGTAGCTTTTAGAAACGTGTGATCTCAGCTGGACTAATTGTTTGTGGACTGGGATTAAAACTCTGATCAGTGACTCAAACCAGCTTAATTTAACTACCATGTATCTATAATACAGTGGTCAATATGTTTTTTTTTCTGTTTTAAGGGTCACATCATGTGTAAAGACTGGTAGAAAACGTTGAACTTATTAACAGTGACAATTAGTAACAGGTTTAAGTCTGTGTAAGTTTAACCTCCATTGGATACATCATTGGTATCTGGTCTCTGTCTTTAGGGAGAATTTAGGTGGAGATTTCCAGGAAGAACTGTCCGACATGCTTCTGCTGAAGATGCTGCAGGCAGCAAATCGAGCAGCTGCAGACAGAGACAAGGTAAGGAAGTCTTTAATGCCAGAGAGGAGCACATTAACTCCCCAGATTTAGCTTTTTAAACATCGCCTGGTCTGCCTTTTCTCATTTCTTCCAGGTGAAGTGCAATGCAGTGCGAGCACTTGGAAACCTGCTTCACTTCCTGCGTCAGGGTCAGATGACTCGGTCTGTTTTCCAGCGTCCTTTGGAAGATGCAGTTCGAGCTTTGGTGAAAACCGTCCAATCAGAAGCTACGATGAAAGTCAGGTGGAACGCCTGTTATGCACTGGGAAATGCGTTCAGAAATTCCGCCCTGCCGCTCGGTAAATATTCTTATAACTATCATTACATTCTAGAGTTTAAAGTGAAGTTAATCATAATCATTTAGATGTTTCAGGATGAATGTAGTTCGGTGCTGAATTTCCTTCTTTTTAGTTGTTGGACTTGTGTGTCTTCCTGACAGAGACAGCGCCGTGGTCTGAGGATGCCTTCTCTGCCCTCTGCCACGTGGTCACCTCCTGCAAAAACTTCAAAGTCCGCATCAAATCAGCTGCTGCTCTCGCAGTCCCAGCGCAGCGGAGCTGCTATGGGGACACGAAGCGCTTCAGCTGCGTCTGGCGCTCTCTGGCCACGGCCCTCGAAAACAGCGAAGATGCCGTCAACTTCCTGGAGTACCGCTACAGCGCCTGCCTCCGACACACGCTGTCAGGGGCCCTGCTGCATCTGCTCAGTCTCAGCGAGCTGCAGGACATGCCTGGACTCAGCGCGGCGTTGGCTGGGGAGGAGGGCAGGGGTGTTAGAGAGCATTTAATCAAGTATCTTACAGTGGAGGAAGAAGAAGGAAAAACAGATGAAGCTGGAGAAGAGAGGAACTCTGGGGAGGAAAATAACGGCCCTCAGCAGAGAAGGGTTCAACTCCAGCAGACGGTCGTCAGGCTGAAGAGCCTGAAGGCAGAAGAGGAGGGAGGGGCGGAGGAGAAGGAGGCCGTGGTTCGTTTCCTGGAGGATCTGTTAAGGATATGTGAGGAAATTTAGAAATGTGCTTTTATAATCTGATTTCACTGCAAGTCAGACAAACTGGATTAAAAAGGAAAGGAAGAGCAGATCAGTCATGAACCACATGTTATAATACTGACGTCCATCTGGTTGGTCCACACTACATTGACTTTGACTAAGAGGATCATGTCTGTAGCTTTTAGAACATGTTAACGTTAACGATGCACACAGATTTCTCAGGACTCGCCATCGCTGTGCCTCAGGCTGTCCAACCCTGTGCAGCATTTTGACAGGAATCTCAGAAATCAGACAGGAGGTGAGACAGAGTGGCAAAATAAACGATCTGCCTTGGGAAAATACAGATTAAAATGTTCATATCATAAAGTAGAAACTGTCAGCTTCTGATCATAGAAATAAAGCGGTTCATTAATCTGGCTTTAATTGCTTGATGCCAGTTTTTAAAGTTGATGAACTCTAAAGTTACAAGCTATGTATTAAAGAAGGGTCCCTAAAACTAACTGTTTGTTTAGAAGACTACTGGACAAACCATTCAGTTCCTTGGGAGGAAACACGGCTTTTCTTCAATACAGTAACCTACCATTTCAGTTCTGTTTATTTATATTGCGCCAATTCACAACATCTTAGCCATCTTAGTCATCTTAGCTTAGAGACGCTTCAGTCGCATCATGCAGACTGATTAGTTCTACTTAAAGGAAAACTAGCTGACTGCATCAAGTCATTGGCTTCAATGAGACAGGAGCAGATATACAAGAGGAACACAGAAGCGCTGATCTATAAATAAATTCTATGTTTGAAAAGGTAACGACTAACTAGCTTAATGGGTGGCTCGCTCTGGGAAGGTAACAGGCAGGTGAACTCTGAGCCAGTTTTCATGCCAAAGAGCACACAGTTAGTCACAATAAAAGCTGAATTTATATATTTCTATATCTAGCAGAGAAACAGGATTAAGCACTGAAAAAAACAGGCCCAACTCTATTATTTATAATTGGAGGTGTTGATGGTGTTAGTAGACTGTGATGAATTTTTTCTGCAGTCTTGGGATGATGTGTCAGTTGTAACCATGCACTGATCTATGTTTTACTCTGATTCTTTAAAAATCCCTTTCCCTAATGAAAAGACACAATGCCTTGCACAGGTATTCACACCCCTTCAGCTTTAACATCCTTGACTTCCACATATTTAAATTTATTGTGAAATGGGAAGAAAAATGTGAATGGTTTCATTTCTTTTTTTAAATAAAATCCCGAGTTGAACTAGACTTGATGCCGGGAAATTTTAAAACAGATTTCCCTTTCTTTTCAAAAAACACTGAATGTTCAGTCGATTTACGATAACAACTTTGAAAATATTTTAAACTGTATGGAAGCAATATCTCAGCATCAAAAAGGTGATCATAGTTTACGTCACAATAAGGTTTCTATAAGGGCTCAAATTCTTAAACTTTTGTTTCATTGACTTTAAAATATTTAGGAATTAAAGGTTTGAGCTAGGGTTAGAAAAAGTAATATATGTTCCTCTTTGACTCACATGTGTGATGAAAAAAGGCATCAATAGAGATTAGAGACACAAGGATGATATGTTACTGAAAGCTGATCAAATCTTGCAGGTAAAAAAAAAAGTTAACATAAATGTTCAATGACGCAGGTTTTTTTATTTTTATGACATTGTTTTTTTTCTATGCATACATGCTTTCGTACATTATGGACCTTGCCTGCTCTATAGATTAGTTAAAACGTCATGATCCACTCTGTCATCTCCTGTCAACCTCTTGTCTTTGACACTCAGACCAGCTTTGCTCGCCCTTCAGCAGTGGCTGAAAGGGGGAAATACTGCAATCCTTGGACTAGTTAACCTTTTAGACAGAAACCGTGTGTTATTTGCCACTGAATCAACTTCCTTGAACAAATGAAAAACCAAAAAATTACGAATTCAGAAGCAACAAAGATGTGAGAAATGATCTTATGTTCAGCCTGTTACATCTGTCATTCAAATATGTTTTCCTCTGAACAGCTTAAGTTTGTTAATGTAAAAAAAAAAAGAAGCATGCATAGGTTAAGCAGACTTTGAGGTTTTTTAATTTTGAAAAGATCCTAATGAATCTTCCTCAGGAAAACCAAACCTTGATCATGTCTCTCTAAAGTCATACCTGTAGTTTCTGTAGTTTTGCATAAAATAAAACGTTAAAAAAGCCCCAAAAAAATTATAACAGCACTTTATCGGATGAGTCCTGGTTCCATTTTACACTCCCTATTGTTGCATTTCCATTGTACTATATTTGTTTTCCTAATTTTAATGCCATACAAAATCTGTTGTCTTAACTTTTCCCCATCACTGAGGAAAACTCTTATGTGGAAGTAAATACATGAGAATACCTTTATAGATTTTTCTGTAAATTATTTCTTATAATTGTCATCTTTGTTATTGCTCCTATAATAATAAACATTAATTTACATAAACAAAGTGTATTTGTCCACCCAATGCTTTAGGCAATATATTAGTTATGTTAAGGTAAACTATATTTTAAGAAAACCTGTAATTAGTTTGTAAATCTAAATCAAATCTGGACATCAATGTGATTAATTGCAGTTATTCAATATAACTGACAAATTTACTTGCAACAAACCATGTCATCATCATTAGACCAGTATTGGGTCTGGTGACATTAGATGGACATACAAAATATTTAATTATAAAGAGTAATTGAACGGTAAACTGTCATAACTCCTGTTTTCTTTATGCACTGCTGATAACTGGCTGATCTCTACATTTGATCTGCAGCACCAGCTTCCTGCTGTGCCTCTTAAATCACATAGAAACAGCCAGGGTGTATTTAATCGCAATGTGCAATAACCTGAGTGTTTTGTGCACCTGAGGCTGAATTTAAAGCCTTTTAAAAATGGTAAAGGCCAGATATGCAAAACCTTGATCCATACAATTTGTTATACCGCCCATCACTTCATGTTGCTGCTCACAATTTTAGTATTTAAAGTAGAATACAATGCAATTTGAATAAGAAAATCAAGAGTCTACAATAATTGACAGAATTGATCAAACATTACACAGAATGCGTCGTTCTGATGGGTTAAATATTACCCGTTTTATTCTGTTCTGGTTTGTAATTGAGGCTAAAATTTGAAGACAATATTTTTTTTGCTTAGACTTTGATGCTATAATGTTGGTGTGCTTTTGTCAGATGTTTGTAATGTAGCATAAAATTAGTTTTAATGTAAAGTGTATCCAGTTTATGCACAGTAAGTCTTTATTACCCATCTATTAGTTTAAGACTTTCATAACCTGTTTGGGTTAACTATGGGTTAACTATTGGATTAAGATCTGGATGTTCCTTTGCTTTAAACTATAGTTTAAATGTTTTTATTCCTGAGCCAAATGCTTCTCTATTTTTCCTTTATACACAGAGCCTATAATGGTGAAAATAATATTGGCCATCTCTTAATGTCTCTTGTTCTTTGAGCAAACTTGCTTTTAGAGAATAATTTGATTAGGACAGTTTAGGGGAAGATTGTAAGTGAAGCAGCTTCCTTGCTGATGTGACTCCGGCCTCATGGCAGCATTGAAGTGTTTTTGACCGGCCAATCAGATTTCCAGATTTCCCAAACAGATTTTATGCTGTCTAATTCTGGTTCTTCTTACAGAATATCAATTTAAGTTTTGAGCTGTTTGCAACAAACTAATGCAACATGTGAAAACAGGACTTTATAGGATAAGTCCTTGCATTGCACTTTATATTGCAGCAAAAAAAAAAGAAAAAAAGATTTGGATGTTTTCTTCAGGGGTACAAATTTCTTTTTTTACTAGGCCATGACCAAAAGTTGCTGCCTCCCTCTGCAGAAACCTTCACACATCCCTGTTGCTATTTGTTAGCAAGCTCTGCACTGGTGGGAATCTGGTCTGTTCACAATCCTTTTTCAGAGATGCTCCTGGTCACTGAAGGCTTTGGGACTGAATGAGTAGTGGATTCGGGATCAGTCTTCTAATAACCATGTCCTAGTATATGAAAGTGTTAATGACATTGCGTTTTTTTTTTTTTTTTTNAGAGGGTTTTATAAAACTCAGAACATATTAGGAAAAAGAATAAATAGAAAGGAGGTGATAGTGATAACAAGGTTAAGATTTGGGCATACAGGACTTAATTATACAGTTTTCAAAATTCAAAAGCATACTACTGGCAAATGTGATTACTGTGGAAAAGATGAAACAATAGAACATGTTATACTGGAATGTCATAAATATGAAAGTGAGAGAAGATATATGAGGAGAGGGTTTGAATGTATTAAGGAAAAGAGTAATTATTAATTTAGTAGATATTTTGAGGAAGAATTTGGGGAGTAGACATATGCAAATAGTTATTTGATTTTAAAAGAAATCTAAATAATTTCATAGAATTTATAGACTATAGAGAGGGTGAATGTGTATAAAATTAGACGGGTAGAGTACAAAGTTACGTCTAAGTATGTATATGCGTGTGTGTATATATGTATGTATGTATATATATATATATATATATACACACACATAGATATTTATGTATAGATATAAATGTATATATCTAAAAAAAACAAGAGTCAGTTAAAAATCACTATTAAGTGAAATAAAATAAAATCATTAAATAAGGAGCTGGATAAAATGTAGTTCTCCATCACCTGACACAGTACATAAAAGAGAGACAGCAAGCCCTGCTGACATAAAATATGTCCCCACAAGAAGTAATGGCCACCAGGGGGCAGCAGAGGAAGCAGAGGTTGGACGTGACCCGGATGTTGATAATCACTACGTGAATCCTACAAACCACGCTGCTGCCGCAGCAATGGACGCTTTTGAACTGTTTAAGAAACTCGGGGCCGGAGCTAAATTTGACTTAAAGAGATTTGGCCAAGACGCTGCTCGGTTTAAGGTTGGTATCAATTATTGATCATAACCGGGAAGTCGCGGCTAACAATTATAGCTACTGCCCATTTTGGCTAGCAGCAGTATCAGTGGCTTCTCACACTTTTTATTTATTTATTCCTATTTGATAGTTAAATGTGGTATAATTGTTGAAATCATGTATAGCAACTGAAAAGCTTATCCTAATATGTCTTTTTTACTCAAACTAGGTGGCCAGATCTCAGGGTGGGGAACTATCGCTGGATTCCCTTTCTGGGATCAACTACTTCGGCCCAGGGGCGGCTAATGGAGTCCAGAGCTGGAGCCAAGGAGAGAATGAAGAGGAGAAGAAAGACTGTGAGAGCAGTGACAGTGAAAACTCAGAGGAGGGTGGCAAAAGAAAGCACAAAGTGCAAGAAAAAGACGTAAAGCAGAAAAACAAGAAAACTAAAATCAATCAGGTGGATGAGAAAGGTAAGATGGATCTAGTGTTAGTGTTTCTTTCCCCCTGAATCTGGGTAACTATGACGCGAAAACAATCATATATGCTGGTTTCTTGTATTTCAGAAGAGCTTAGTACTAATATAAAAAAGAAAATAAATGGAAAAAATTCCAATTTAGAGTTTTGTGAAAGTTTTTATAAAGCTTGTTCATGCTTTGCCACATTACTTTTTTGTTTTTGAGTTGTAGATGGGGATATTTTCCCCCCTTTTAATGTAATACATGCATCTTGGGTGTAACAAATACAAAATCTGGTGTCTGCTGCAAAGTTTGACCTTTGCAGCAGCTGGTCTTCTTTAGATGTATGTTTTAAAGTTCATCAATGAGATCCACTTCATTGCATCAAGAGGAAACTGCATAAAGAATTTTTTTGTGTGTGTGCCTTTAATGCCAGGTTATAAAAGGCCGCTGAATGAGACCCAGAAAGGTGGCATCACCTGGACTTCCTCCCTGGACAGAAAGATCCAAAACCTACAGAAAGATGGGGAAGAGAAATCTTCGCTTAAGAGGCTGAAGCATCTTCATCAGGAGAAGGTCTCCTTTAACCAAAACACTCAAATAGATTATTTGTCAGCTTTTGTATAAATTGAATGTCCACTCAAAGAACTCTTCCTCCTTAAAGCTTTTATTCTTGTTGTGACTCCAGGTGAATCGTATCCGCGCACAGCACCGTATAAATGTCCATGGCAGTGATGTGCCTGACCCAGTTTGCTCATTTGAGGAGCTTCAGTCTGAGTATCATATCAACCCGCGCGTCATCCAAAACCTCAAGGAAGCAGGACTAAACACGCCAACACCGATACAGATGCAGGCCATACCCCTCATGATGCATGTGGGTTAAAAAGCTTTTGCGAGTACCCAAGCAAAGCACAGAGCTCTGATTTCAACTGAAATAATTTTAATGGTTTTCTCTTTTAGGGTCGGGAGTTGTTAGCCTGTGCTCCTACAGGATCTGGAAAGACTTTGGCCTTCTCTCTTCCTCTGCTCGCTCACCTGCAGCAGCCAGCAAACTTGGGCTTCAGAGCTCTGATTATCTCTCCAACCAGAGAACTGGCCAGCCAGGTGAACACACACAACTCTATGCTGATAGCTTGGAAATCTGTCTTCTGAAACTAATCTTGATTTTTATCCGAACAAAAAAGGGAAAAAAAGAAAGAAAAAAAACCGCAACTCAAAAAAAAATTGAAGTGGTAAAAAAAAAAATAACCGGGTTAGGCTTTGTTACACAATTTGTGCCAGTTTATAGCTGTCATATGCACTGAGTTTGTTTGCATGCAGACACTCAGATTTGTTGTGTTCAGACCTACAGGGAGCTGCTGCGCCTGTCGGAGGGCGTCGGCTTCAGAGTTCATATCATTGATAAAGCTTCTCTGGCAGCTAAGAAATACGGTCCGCAGTCCAATAAAAAGTATGGTGAGTTGTTGCTAATTTTTTTTCTTTAAAAATAATCCAAATCTTTTCTATTTGGTTTTTCGGTTTGTTTGTTTTTTCACTTTATAATTCTTATTTTTGTGTTCTTTCTGTGCAGATATACTCGTCAGTACTCCAAACAGACTGATCTACCTTCTCAATCAGGATCCTCCAGGAATCAACCTGAGCAGGTAACCTGACTTTCCTGGCTTCTGTTTTCACTCATTTCATGTCTGGCCTCGCTCCAAACGTGCCTTTCGTCCCTCAGTGTGGAGTGGCTGGTTGTTGACGAGTCTGATAAGCTTTTCGAGGACGGAAAGACGGGCTTCAGGGAGCAGCTGGCGACCATTTTCCTTGCATGTTCCAACGCTAAGGTGCGCAGGGCTTTTTTTAGCGCTACTTGTACGCAAGAGGTGGAACAGTGGTGCCGTCTGAACCTTGACAACCTGGTTTCTGTAAACATCGGACACAGGTTAGTCTCTCCCAGCCAGACTGAATACATCTGTGTTTATTTTTGTTTAATTTTTAAAACATAAAAAACATTCTCTGTAGAAATGCAGCAGTGGAGACGGTGGAACAGGAGCTGCTGTTCGTCGGGACAGAGAACGGGAAGCTCGTGGCCATGAGGGACCTCATCAAAAAAGTCAGGAAGCTCACAAAGAGCATAGAGTTTTACCTTTTTTTTTTTTTTTCTGGTCAAATGAAGCACGTTCTCCTTGTTTTGCTCCAGGGCTTCCTGCCTCCCATGCTGGTGTTCGTTCAGTCCATAGAGCGAGCGCGGGAGCTCTTCCACGAGTTGGTGTACGAAGGCATCAATGTTGACGTGATCCACGCCGAACGCACGCAGCAGCAGGTAAAAACCACCTGTTAAAATATTAACATTTTTCCTTCATCCATCCATCCGTCCATCATTCTGTTTTAGTCCATCTATTTTACCAGCTGTATACCTATTTATCCATCTCTTCCTCCATCCATTTGTTTATCCGTACATCAGGTATTAATTAGATTGTGATGCTTTGCGGAATTTAAACATCTGTTTCAGTCTTTTTTGACTTTAGATTTTAAGGCTGCAACAACAAGCTCATAAATGAAAATGTTGATTTTTGTAAAATAACTCACTTTATTATGAAGAAATAGTCATCTGTGGCATTAGTCACACTTTACAGCTAAACTGCAACCAGATTGGTGTTTACTCATATTTAGAAAGATGTTTTTTGCTTTGGAATAAACAGATGAAAGCTTCAAAAGATAATAATTCATCAATCCTTCGTGTTTTTCAGGGTGTAAACATTAACTTGTATAATCGTCACAATTAACCAAAATGCGTGGCACTATAAAATGTACAATAATTTCTTTTGTATTTCCATTGGTTTGTCAATTGATCAGTGACTTTATCCATTGAGTCTGGTAAAGGTTGTAATTTTATCAGGTAAATGGTCCAGGAACCCAGTGAGATTAATGGCGCCTCGACTGGCTCCTGTGTTTCAGAGGGACAATGTGGTGAACAGCTTTCGTTCGGGTAAGATCTGGGTGCTGATCTGCACGGCTCTGCTCGCCAGAGGAATCGACTTCAAAGGTGTCAACCTGGTGCTGAACTATGACTTCCCGACCAGCGCTGTGGAGTATATCCACAGAATCGGTGGGTTTCAAGGGAAACAAGGACTTTTTGACTCTGTTTACCATTTGAGCTTCAATAGAGCTGCTACATGAAGCTGGTTGATTGTGGAAATATGTGATGTAACAAAAGTGTATTTAGCTAATCAAATAATTAGTTTATTTTGTTTGATTGATGAGTGAAAAGTTTAATATGTACAGGTATAACTTTCTTAGCTTGGCAGACATTATGCCTCCAAACAGACCAGGGGTCCGTTTCAGGAAGTAGGTTTACTAAAAACTCTTTAAGTTTTCTAAGCCTGAAATATGGGAAACGATGACTTTTCCGGTTCACAAAGAGAGTTTCATCAACCTCTGTTTCAGTCACCATAGTAACGTTCTCCTCAGAGCTAACCTGGTCAGGAGCAGGTTTTCTTCATTAACTTCTAAGAGTCCTCTTCCTCCGCTCTCCTTACAGCCAATCACATTGTTATATTTCCTGATTTAGTCCGATTTTTGTCTTGGTTTTATGCATAAAAAATGTATGTATCATTCCCTAGGTCTGTTACAGACATTACCTTTTAAAATCAAACATTGCATGTCCGTTTGACGAGGATCTTATCAAAGAATGTTCGGCATTAATTCAAAGAGAAAAATATTTATAGGGAGAGAATTCTACAACTAAGTTGACTGGATATGAAATTTGTTTTTAGTTTGTTTAATATGAGAGACATTTTATTATTTATTTTTACTGTACATGAAGAACTACTGAAATTATTTTCAGATTACACATAAATAGATTAATTAATTCTGCAGGGGGAAAATGAATTACTTTAGGGTTAGGATTAATTCAGTTATAACAACCTAATGAGCCTACAGGCACAATCTGATGCCATTCTATGGGACTGATAGCCGCTAATAATAACCATTTATAGGGATAACCTCCGAAGCACGGCTGCAAACAGCCATTTAGTATTTAATGTGTAAAAGACAGAATCAAAATGCAGAAACCCATGAAATGAACAGGTTCTATCTAGAACAGAATTTTTATTTTTCCTTTTCATCTGCTGCCCGATGATTTCACCTAAATACATACATTGATTCACTACCATTCAAGAAATTACCCATGATGTTATTGTGGTCAAAACAAACTGGCAAGCTGTTTTGATATTTACTAGTTTTACTGAATATGTATTCCAGATATCTGGAAAAAAAACTAAATTTTCTTTGTCTAAATGACCATTTCAAACAAAATGACATTCTTCGCATAAGGAATAGATGAAAAAATTTCAGATCTCCATATTCCTATTGTTAGTGGTCAGCATTTGTATTATTTTGATTATGAAGAAATGCATTTAAGATATCATAAATACATCAGTCAAGCTGATGAATGTCAAAACGGCCACTTAAAATGTGTAAATATTTCTAGATATAAAAAACATAAATCTTACTAGTATAATTAGAAACTAGTATAGTAGAAACCAAAAACTCAGAGTTCCCATCTTTAGGCTAGATCAATTTAGAGTTGTGGATTTGAATCAGAGTTTGTTAAACCTGCTTTGTGAAATGGACCCCTGGGCAATCACAGCGGTTTTCATGAACGCTGATGTCATTTTAACTTTTTGCCAGAGTGCAGACCTCTACAAAAACTGCAGCTTTTGCTACATCCATTAATATGCAAACTGTAAATATTAAACTGTAAATAATGTACGGTTTTTGACCTTATTAGTGTTCTAAGTGAGGTATTGTTTCAGCAAACATGCTTTAGTATGTAAACTCATTCTAACCATTATTGGGAATGCAAAATGAGTTGATGATTGCAATAATCCAATAATCACGATCGATCTTGTGAATTGTTAAAGTGCAAACTTTGAAGGATTTTATTTTAATACATATTTTATATCTAGACTTTGTTTAATTACCTCTTTACCCCTCAGGTCGTACGGGAAGGGCAGGACATCGGGGGAAGGCCATCACTTTCTTTACGGAAAACGACAAACCATTGCTGCGGAGGTACAAATCAACCTGGCCGTTTTAAAACCAGGAGGCAAAGCATGACTCAAATATTGTGTAGATAATCCCCTTCTTAGTTTACTATAGGTGCCATTTGAGGCTGGGATGTAAAGCAGAGGAGCTAAAACATTTCATCTGTGAGTCGGTTCAGGGCTTCGATTGTTAAAGGTTAAGAAATGGCAGCATTATTTTTGGGGGATTCAGTATGACTAGATTTATGCATAGCTGTGAACTGCAGAAATATATTAAACATATGATACCTTGGTTGTTGTTATCCTCCTTTACCTCACTACCCATAATTTAAATCCAATGCAACCAACGGTCTTAGATATTGACCTATAGAGACGTTTTAAAAATTACTTGGTTAAAAAACATTATCCAGAGCTTCGGAAATGCCTAACAAAGGTCTTACAACCTCTAAAATGGAAAAATATGGCAAAACTGAAAGACCTCTGAGCCATCCTGCACAGGTTGAGAACATCTGGTAAAAAGATCCATTAGTTTGACCTTTAATGATGAGTGAGACAATCTGTTCTTTAAGAATAAAATATGCTTTGGTCTTTCTTGTTAATATGTTTATGTATGTCTCATCTAAACAGCATTGCTAATGTTATTAAACAAGCTGGGTGCCCTGTACCGGACTACATGATCGGCTTCAAAAAGATCCACAGGTTGGTGAGATTTAGGATTTTAACCTTCTAGCTACATCTGATATAATGCTTTCAAGAAGCCCCTTGCTGTCTGAAGTTTAGTCATCAGCCTATTTTGCTTTTCTTTTAGCAAAGTAAAGCGAAGACTAGAGAAGAAACCTCCTAAGAGAGACACCATTTGCACAACTCCTCGCTTCCTCATGAAGAAGAAAGCCAAAGCAGAGAAAAAAGGACAGAAGAAAGCGTCAAAGGAAAAAGGAGAAAATGACCCACCGACAGCACAACAGCAGGACAAGAAGAAGAAGAAAAAGAGCGGAAAGGCTCAAAAAGGACAGAAAGAAGGAAATCCCAAAGAATTAGTTCAAAAAAAGGGTTCAAAGTCATCTGGAGCCAAATTGAAAAAGTAAAGATGTTTTTACCGCTTGCTTATTGAAAAATCTTATGTTATATATATATATATATATATTTCAAATTCCTGCATCAGTTTAATCAAAGCAATGCATATTGTAAATATTTATAAATCAGGACCAACAGTATAGGAATCACCATTAATATTATTATTGTAACAATAAAAATTTTCTTTTTTTTTAACCAGAAACAGAGCCTGAGGAACGCATCAAAGGTGAAGACAAAAGAGGCTGCAAGCAGGCTGATGGTTAACATTCTAGGTATTTTATTTTATTTTTTTCCACAGTTGTGCTTTGTATAATAAGAATAAAGAAAAACTTTTATACATAGTCATTTTTTCATTCTTTAATTCTTTATTAGATTGTTCATCACAGATAAACATTCCCTGCTAATATTGTCAGTTTAAACTGGTGTTTAACGCTATAGGTGTTTCTGCAAATTAGAGTATCACTGAGAAGTTTATTTCAGTCATTTAGTTCAAAATGTTACATTTATATATTAATCATACTAAATCTTTCAAATATTTTATCCGTTGCTTTAGATTATCAGGGCTTAAATGTCAAACCCCAAACTAAGTTACGTGTAATTACTGCAAAGCTTGCTGTTTAGGGCGTTGCAGGCACATTAAAGAGAAATTGGGGGGAGTCATGCAGATCTACGGCCTACAGAGGTAATGCAATGCCTTATTTATGTGATGTTTCACCTTTTCAAATAAACTTTTTTTTTATGTTACCGATTTAAATGAGCCTTATCCTTTATCTAAATGAGTATTCTGGAATTGGAAGAGCAAAATGGAAATAATTAGATAAGATAAGGTTTGTTCTCATTCTGTGGCACATGGTGGCTCCCAGCATTGGCAGCGCATAGAAACCTGATTATCACAAAAGGTAAGCATTCAGATTGTAAATAAGCATAAAACTTGTTGAGAGCTAAAAGGTAAGTAAATGTATCTGTCAAGTGAGTAAATCAGCTTACGGTATTTATTTTTGTGAAATGATATTCTCCATTTATTTTAAAAAGTCAGTGGGTTACATTTGGTTACAGCAGAGTTCAGTGCCTTATGTAATATTTTAAATATATATCCTTTTTTTCAACAGAGTTGAGTAAAACACTCATATTGTCAAAGCAACATTTAAAGTACTTGTGACCTGTCTAGGGTGAACCCTGCTTTTTGCCCATGCAGATTGGCACTAGACCCACCATGACACTGATGGATGAAACAGGGGAAGTTGGATGGATGGACAATATTTAAAGCTTGACTACAATAAAAAAAAAAAAAAATCCTTTTAAACATTGAAAGTTTAACTCTGAAGTTGGTGGCCTTAAATTGTGTAGAAACTATTATTGATTTTATTTTATTTTATATTTTGTCATAAGTGCTCTTGAAAGAAGCAGGTAGACAGAGAGCGGGAATGATAATGATGAAAGGATTTAATGAGCTTTATCACTGATGCATTAGAATCAGCCCCCATAAAAAAACAATCTATCTTTGTTGATGTAAATTTGGCAAATTTGAAAATGATCCAAGTGTAGCCTTGTATGTTACTGGAGTACTAGAATTAAATTAAAGTATCTGGTCTGTGTCCACTGTCTTTTGGCAGAATCAAAATGTTAAATACCAGGGCTGAAACAATCAGATTAATAGATTTTTGAAATATTCTGCAACTAAGTCAGTAATCGGTTAATCGTTAACTGGAGTATAGAGACTCAAACGTGGCTTTAGCTGACAGAGCAACCCAGTAAGAGCAGTAATTATATCAAAATTGTAAAAAATAAAATATAAATATTTTGCATTTAGGATCAAATAAAAACATTGTTTTCACCTGTCTATATACGGTCTCCAGAACTCAAGTGGAAAAGTTGTAGTCTCACCTGGTTTAATCTTGTAAAAAGTTTTAGTTGCAGCCCTATTAAATACATTACTATTTTTAAACCAACTCTAGTTTATTCTTGAGTTATGAGTCAATTTTTTTTTCCTTCATATATTTAAAGTGGTCTAGATCAGAGATTTATAAACTTTTCAGCATTTGACCCAGAAAATGGTACTGAATTTGACTCATGACCAAAACAAATAGTTGAGTTTGCAAACATTTCTTTAAAAACAATTAACAGTTTAAAAAGTTTCCAAACAGCAGTAGTAACTATAGTAACCAGTTTTTGTTCATTTTTAAGTAAGTCTTTAAGTAAGCTCAATCTTATGACCCCATACTAGTTGGGACCCAAAGTGAAATCATGACCCCAACTTTGGGACTCAGTGGTCTATATCAAACGCACCTAAAGGTAATTTAGTCTCTTAGTTTGGCTTCTAAGAGATCTAAAGATTGTCTGCTTTGTATCATAGATCCTACCAATTTTAAGCATAAAATGCATTTAGCATTATACACTGCTATGAAAGCTACCAGCTGCCTGGAGATGTATGACAGACCACTGATAGATGAAGGTTTCTGATAAACTTCTCCAAGTCTGAGGAATGCTCCCCCTGACCATCTGAGGACACCACAGATGATGATTTTTAAACATGCATTAAAATACACCTTTTTAAGAAAACTTGACTGAACTCCTACTTGTTCACTTTTCACCTCATTTGTTGCTGTTTTTTCAGTACTTGTTTTATCATATAAGAGATAGGAATTTTCTTTAGTAGGTTAGGGTTAGTTTTCCAGAATTCAATTACCTACACATGTTCATTATAAAGATTTTTCTTAGGGGGGGACAAAATGTTTGTCCAAAATGCAGGTTCTAAAGAAAAAAGTATAATCAAATACCATAGTAGGGCAATATAATCAGTACATTTAAAAAAAGAAACGGGATGATGAGCACATTCACTGGGATGGTTGTAGATTTTCTTGTTTTCTAGGAGATGAGGAAACCGGTGCACTTAATGTCCTATGCTGACAAGCTTAACGGAGATGCTGATTAATCTCCCAACAGGACTTGTTAGCTGCCCACAATGTCTAATGCACCAGTAACTGATTTAATTACCATGGTATGAATGTCCTGGTTGTCCTGCTATCTG
Organism: Cyprinodon variegatus; assembly: GCF_000732505.1. Taxonomy (NCBI): domain Eukaryota; kingdom Metazoa; phylum Chordata; class Actinopteri; order Cyprinodontiformes; family Cyprinodontidae; genus Cyprinodon; species Cyprinodon variegatus. Next base: position 1,037,664 of record NW_015150702.1, read on the forward strand.
GACTAAAGACGTCATTTTTTAAAATTGAGAATCTGTTAAGAAAAATATGAGAGACCAAATTCAACAATGCAGATATCAACAAACTGAGGTTCCAAAATGTCTCTATTGTGGGTCAATAAAGGAATGTTCTATTCTTTAACAGTAGAGTCACAGAATGATCAATTATGGCAGACTGTTTTGACATTTATTAACTTCATTGAATATGCAATCCAGATGTCTCAAATGCATTTATTCCTAGTCAAAATAAAAATTTCAGATATCTTTAATAGTATTCTTCCTATCTAAAATAGATATGTCAGATATCTGAAATATAATTCTTACTAGTACAAATAACACCAAATTTCCCATTCATGTGTATTTACTTACAGATATCTAAAATATCATTCTTCCTATCTAAAAATGGATTCTGAAAAGGGTGGATTCTAATCTCAGATCTCCATAATAGTTACTGCTGGTCATAATTACTATTTCAGATATCCAAATAGAATATAACATTACAGATATCCAGAATCAAATTCTGGACATCTAAAATATATTTCTGCTAGAAGAATTTTCAATAAAGATATCACTTACTTATTTTATGACTATTAGAATTCCAAATATCTTAATTTTAATAATGCCTATCTAAAATTTAGTTTTAGATACTTTCAAAAGAATAATGAGGCTCCGTTTTAACATAAAATAGACAGGCTGACTAGTCACATTTCTATTTTAGATAGCACTAAAACATTCTACAATTACAATAATCCAGTCAGAATTGTGTTTTAGATATCACTTATTACATTTCCGCCTGTAGAAATTAAATTTAAAGTAATCAAAATTTGTACTAGTAAGGACTACATTTCAGATATTTATAAATCTTAACTTATTTTAAGTGGCTGTTTTAATATATATTTTTCTGTATTTCGGATATCTTTAATAGTATTCCTGCAATCTAAAATGAACATTTCAGATATCTGAAATGTAATTCTTAGTAGCACAAATGGTGTCACTTTTCCTAATTCATGCGTATTGGGCCGTTACTTTCAGATATCTGAAATGATATCTAAAATGATAAATCTAAAATAAACATTCTGGATCTCTGAAAATGAATTTCAGATCTCCGTAATACAATTTTACGGATCATGATTTTTATTTCAGATATCAAAAATGAAGAAAACATTGCAGATATCTAAAATATAATTTTACTAGTACAAAAGTCTTTAAAAATATCTACAACTACATTTGTACTAGGAACAATTTAGTTGTGGATATCCATAATTCCCATTCTTCCTATCCAAATTAGAAATGACTGCTTTTATGGCAGGCAGTTTTGATATTTATTAGAAGCGATGTCCTCTCTATTGCTCCATTTGTTGATCTCTCTAAAAAAAGATTCCTCCTGGTCAAAACTACATTCCTACCAGCCAGAAATGTACATATAGATATCCTAAATTACATTTTTTGCCAGCAAAAATTTAATTTCAGGACGCCAAAAATATAATTGTACTAGTAAGTATAAACTTTCAAATGCATAGAAATCTTAACAAATTTTAAGTGGCCCTTTAAAATAACATTCTTCATATCTAAAATAAAAATTTCAGATATCTGAAATGTAATTCTTACTAGTACAAATAACGTCATGATTCCCATTTATGTGCATTCGGCTTTTAGTTCCAGATATCTAAAATAACATTCTTCCTATCTAAAAATGAATTTTGATGAGGATGAATTCTGATTTCAGATCTCAATAATAGAGTTACTGCTAGTCATAATTACTAATTTAGATATCAAAAATGAATATAACATTACAGATATCCAGAAATCTTGACATCTAAAATATTTCTGCTGGTAGAAATTTCATTACAGATCTCAACTACTTATTTCATGACTAGTTAAATTAGAATTATATATCTATTACTGAGTGCATAAAATATAAGAGATGGAAACAAGATTTAAACATTTTTGTATTAAAAAATACGCTTTTAAAACAGTTTTTAATTAATCTTTTATTTTCATTTGATTAAAGCCACAATTACTGTAATCAAAGTACCAGAGAGCTTCAGCCATGTACTTTTCTTCACATGAAGGAACTGCAATACTTTAAAGTGAAGATGAGGGCGCTACCAGCAGACTTCTGAAATATCGCGAGAACCTCCTGAGGTCTCGCCCTTGCATTAAACCCTAAGAAACCCCGTTCGTTCTTCCTTTCTCAACATGGCACCGAAGGCGAAGAAGGAAGGTTTGTGAATCTTACAATTATGAATGAATAATTCGCATGCTTTTTTAGTTATAGAGCTGCAAATAGTAAACGTTAAAGGCTCGTCTGAAAGTGTATCTATATTAGATGTATAAGTTGTGGTTTTGCTCTCTGGAGTTCTGTAGATATGATTGTATTTTAAAATGCGTGCGATGTTTAGCGGTAGCTAGGCTAACGTGAGCCCTAATGTTGCCGACAAAACGTGGTCTGAGTCGATAATTCAACTTAATAAGTTGTATTTTAAATACTTTTATTATGATTAAATTAAAACTTATGTTTCACACATGTTTGTAGCTGCTGTAAAGGAAATGTGTAAACCAGCACTTAAGCAACGTGTGTCCCCGGTTTAAATGCTAAGCTAACGACATCTGATAACAGTTATTTACCTTTTAAGACTTAAAACTGTACATATGTAAAAGCTTAACCAGATTTTGATCAGGGAAATAATGAGAGTTGGTTTCCCATTAGTTGCAGCATCTAGATTTATTTTCTTTATTTGTACACGTAAAGATGAGCGGTTGACGTATTACAACCAGATTTCTGTAATAACTGCAGAATATTTTTCTTCTTGGAAATAAAGCATATCTTTTTATTAGCTCTGGCATTGACTTTGGGTGCACTGATCCATTTTTTTTACCTGATAGATACTTGTGCTGGAAAGATTGGCCAACACCAATCCATTAACAGAGTTAAATTGATTAACTGTATTTCTTACCATGTCAGTAAAGGCATCATGCTTTACAGAAATATTATTTTAAAAAAAAGGTAAAAAATTGGCACATATAGAAATAATCACTAGCGACCGTGTGCCCTACGCAAAGATGTAGTCAGCATTAAAATCATAAAACTGAATATACTAGATCGCTGTAACTGTATTGTGTATGATAACAATGGCAGAATTGGAACGCTGATTGATCCGATGCAGCCCATTAGTCAATTGATTTCCGATCAGTGTATCCAGTGGGTGTATCTTTAAACTACACTACAATACATTGAATTAATTTCTGCATTTCTCCATTCCAGCTGTCCCTGCCAAGACAGAGGCCAAGTCAAAGGCTCTGAAAGCAAAGAAGGCTGTGCTCAAAGGCGTACACAGCCAGAGGAAGAAGAAAATCAGGACTTCTCCCACCTTCCGTCGCCCTAAAACTCTCCGTCTGCGCAGACAGCCCAAGTACCCTCGCAAGAGTGCTCCTCGCAGGAACAAGTGAGTTACCGACTCTCCAATCAAATCAGTGAAAACATGGTGCACATGATGGTAATTGCGATCAAAGTATGAAAATAACTACATGAGTCCAATTTTATGAATTACTGATGCACCTTCAGTTAATGTTAGATTTCAAATCAGCCAGTAATGTTTTTAAGCTTAATCTACTGGAAATATGTTTTCTTTAAATGTATTTTTGAATTCTTTTTCCAGGCTGGATCACTATGCCATCATCAAGTTCCCCTTGACGACAGAGTCTGCTATGAAGAAGATTGAGGATAACAACACACTTGTATTCATTGTGGACGTCAAGGCAAACAAACATCAGATCAAACACGCTGTCAAGAAGCTGTATGACATCGATGTCGCCAAAGTCAACACACTCATCAGGTAGGAAGCTTCATCCAAACCATAAAAAAAAAATAGAATTGTACACACACAAAGTGTGCAACATAGATAAAAATCTAGCTATGTTAAATAAAAAAAAATAGGGCTGTTATCTAAATTTACCTCTTTTTCTTTCTTTAGGCCTGATGGCGAGAAGAAGGCCTACGTTCGGCTTGCTCCAGACTACGATGCATTGGATGTTGCAAACAAGGTGAGTTTTATTTCAGCCAATTTGCCTGAAATTTTAGTTCTAGATTAGTGTTTTTTTTTTTTTGTTTTTTTTTTCTGTGCACGTGATGTAAGCATTATTTTGCTCTGAATGTTTGTGATGCATTCAAAGGAACCACTGATGCCAGATCGTGTAGATTTAGGTGTTTTCTTGTTAATGAGCTTTGTGTCATTAATTCTTTTGTTTCCTTTTTTTGTAGATTGGCATCATCTAAACTGGCTGAAGAGTGTGTGGAATAATAAATATTTGTAAAAATCGATGCCGTCTCAGTGTGTGCTTTGAGAAAGTTTGCTAAACTTTGTTATATTTCACATCTCTTTACCATTGACTGATTTAAAGCTTGGGTTTTATGGAAAGAAAGCCTTGAAAGTACCGTATTTTAAGAGCATTTTTCTATACAGTCCTTATGAGATCACTGCTTTGTTTTTGTTTGTTTTTTTGTTGGGCAAGTGAACCACAATTCTTGGATTTTTTTTTGTTGTTGTTGTACTGGATGCAAATTGAGAAACTTGAAAACTGACGAGCTAAACTTGGAACTTTGATAAAAACAAAGACTTATGGGTGCGAGTTAATGTCGAGACCAAATAAAGTTAGTGGTTGGTCTGTCGGACTTTTAAAAATCATTATTTTTGCGGTAATCTAAGCGGTATCATCCGTGCTGCTACATCCTGTTTTTTCATGCCACCCACCTGGTGTACAACAGTGCACTTTTTGCTTGACCACAGGTGGGCCGTGGTAGAAGCTGGAATAGTCCGATACTGCGCTTCACTCTGAGAAACTGCTCTTCCAGCTGTGCTTGTGGTTCTTCCTGTCCTCGCTACTTTATACATGGATAAGTGTAAAAAATCCTTTTGTCTATGAAGATTTAATTTCTTCCAGCTCACAAGAGGTGATGCTGAATATTCTTTAATTTCTACCAAAAGCAATCCCTAAATTATATCCAAAGTAAATATTGCGTTCGGTTTATTTTTGGATAAAGATCCAGATGAAAAGGTACATAGATCTTTGAATATCAGAATCAGAAATACTTTAATAATCCCAGAGGGAAATTACTTTTGTTACACGCTCCAGTTAGTTTTATATATATATACACACATCCAACTAAACAATATAATAAAGATAAAAATAAGAATAAAAAGAGATATATATATATACACACACACACACACACATATAGCTCTTCTGTGTATATATATATATACATATACATAGTAAAAACTAAATCCAAGTTAATATTTATCCAAGTGAATATTTTTCTCTCATTGTTCTTTCTATTTTAATATTTGGGGAGTTGGCCTAATGGTCACAGCAGTGAGCTTGTGCTCTGAGAAGGTTGCAGGTTCCCAGTTGGATCCCCACAGCTGGCTCTCTGGGTCTCTTAGTGATACTCTTAACCCCATACTGCTCCCCAAAGGGGATGGGTTAAATGCAGACTTAATTTCTCCATTGAGATCAATACATTTCTTTCTATGCTTTTCTATTTCAACAGTTTGTCATATTGAAATGTAGGTCCAGATTGCCAGAGAATTATAAGGCAATTATGTATGTTGTCTATATATTTTTTTAAATATCAGACTCCTTTGAGTTTAAATCCTCTTAGACCCCTGGGCAGCAGTGAACAAGGGGCAAATTCTTAGAAATAAAGCTAAAAGTGGAAAATATATTTTCTGTACTGCAGATGTTTTAATGCAATGTAATGTATAATTCATAGTAGATCAGGAAGGTTTTTTTTTTTTTTGGATGCATGTCTAAAACTATTCCATTGTCAATTTTGTTAGGTTGCCTGCTATTACCAATATGATGTGTAGAGCTAGACCTGCTACCTTCCTTAAAATTGGGGGACACTTTTTTTTAAGTAGGCCGTTACTTCATAAAGGTTATTTGAATTCTATAAATCAAAGTTTTCTGCCCAACAGCAATGATGAACTGCAGCATTGTTTACCCAGCAATTGCTGTAATTATGGTAAATAATTGGTTGTTTTTCGAAAAAGGAAAGGTTAACTGTTTAATGAAGTGAAACTTAAAACTGACTAAAACTAGACTATAACCTTTTAGTAGTGATGGTTTCATGAGGCGCCTCATTTTAACACATTGGCAAACTACTGATGTCACTGAATACTGACGCCTGCTGGATACTTAACATCACTACAGGCAGCCTCTAACAGACTGACACTGGTTTGACGTCCTATAATAGAATTTACACCATTGTTTACCATAATGCATTATTTTATATCTTCATTTAAATTGAAAATATGTTTGATATTTTTGAATGCAATCCATAAATGTGAACATATAACAGCAACATTTAAGTGAACATGTGAATAAGGGTGTTTGTGGACTATGATTTAAGAGAACTACAGTGAGAACAGCAAAATGAGTCAATTCGAAATATTAAAAAAAATAGGTTAAGTTGAATGAACTGAGAGGAACAGGATGACACAAGAAAATTAAAATAAATATGAGATCAAAATGGTTCCACATCACTGAAACCTTTCTTTTGCGCACATGCGACGCGTTCACAGGTATGAACACAGCTTTAGCGCGTCAGTCAGTTCCAAACAGCTCCTATTGGTCACGTGACTTCATTGGAACCATGAGCTCACCGACACATGCGCGACGCGTGGGTGTTGCTGGACCCATCACTATTTCTAAATCATAGTCGACTAAGACCACCATCACATATGAGTAAAATGTGTCTAAGACTAAGATGTTTTGTCCCGAAGACTAAAAATAACACTAAATCTTAAGATGGCTGTCAAAAATGACACTGTTACTAATCTAACTTTGGTCAGATGGATCTGAGATCCTGAATGAGGACATAAGGTCCAGCATGTTTTAGGTTTTGCTCTACTTCCACACAACTGATTGACTAAGTGATTAACAGACCTCCTCTGCCCTTGAGGAGGAAATGCAATCATGTGGGCTGAACAAGGCACCTCTTGATGAAAGGCCTCTGATGTAGATCACATAGCCAGTCCTTATTAGTCACTGATCGCAGCATCATTGAAGTGCTTAAAAAAACGTATTGATGAAAACATCAATTTGTTGATGCAACTGGTATCTAAGCATTAGTACCAGCATTACAAAAGCCAGAAATGTATCCTTCCGTGTCTTAAGTCATTCTAAGTTTGGTATTCTGCAATTTTCCCTGCTTAAAGAGTCTTGTAGATATAATGGAGTTAGCAATGTTGGCTAACTAAAAATTAAAATGTTTTTCCTTCTGAGACTTAAAAATTGGAAAGTACATAAAATGTTCCGTGGCATGTCAGTGCAGCTTGTGCTAAAATGGTATGAAATTAGATTTGCCCAAGACCAATTTACCTACACAGATTAAGGAAAACTTTCTGAATCGGTTTCCTGATGGCATAGGTGGATCTACTGGGGTGGCACAGGGTGGCAAATGCCACAGTAAATGACAGCCTTGCCACCCCTGCTGCCACCCCAGTTGGCTGTAGGGGTGGCTAGGCTTATAAATTATGGATAATTTGAGAATTATGACCGCTAATTTTCAACGTCGGACTGCAGTGAATGCAGCACGAGATGACGCGAGAGCGACTGAGACTGATTAGTTTTGAAAAACCGAATGGGGCAAAGCGAGGGAGCCAGGGGTCACAGGGAGAGGAGACACGGGATGAAACAGGTAAAAACTGATCAACCATCTATTGAGAAATTAAATTATGATGAAAGCACAATGTTGCTAGCATAGCTGCAAGGCTGATTTTGAGATGATAAAATCAGGTTGCAGAACATTATTTTTCTATCTATGATGTTAGTTAGGCCTGACGTCTAAGGCTCATAAAGACATATTTGCGGTCAACTTTGACAGAAAAGAGACTGTAAAG
>NW_015150703.1:0-1115 GCF_000732505.1 Cyprinodon variegatus
CCCCCCCCACACACACACACCATTTCATTTGGATCGTTCTCCTCGTGTTTGACTCTAGAAATGGGCCCCATTACTTCCAAATCGTAACACAGAATAAAAGTCGATCTTCTGGTTCGTTTTCTTTTGCTGCAGTGAAACCTAAACATCCTGCTTTGTATTTAAAACATTTTCTGTTTTTCAAATGTTGTTTTTCTAACAGCCTAACTAAACTCAGCAGGTGTGATATGATAGAAACGGACTGCATCGCCTTCCACTTCTTCAAACCTCGTTAAATGATCCTCAATAAGCACTCAGGTTCGGATCCGCCGAGGCGCCAGAGCGGAAAGATGGAACGATTAATATGGTCTGACATCGGTGTTAACTGCAATCAATGTCTAGTAATGGGCTGTTTAATGTAGAGGAAGCTGTTCTCCTCTTGGGCTATTACAAAGAAGTGCTTTGCTGAGGATGTAACGCTGCTATCAGGGACCTGGAGCGGCGTGATGCATCCATGTTTTACTGTACGGAAGGGAATAAGCCTGGATTAGGGCTGGGGGGGTCAAGCTGTAATTATCTTCAAAGCAAACTTCAGTCAATGATAATTACTTTATGGTCTGATCCTGTCTAATCTGGATTTATTATGTAATATTTATGAACTGTGGGTTTGTTTTCTTATTGTTTTTATGCTTTTGTTTTCCTTTTGCGGTTATATTTTTTCTATGACTCTCCAGATTTTAGTTTACACTTATAATCTCCTTTTATTTGTCTTTGCTTCTCAAACTGTAAATAAATCAGCATGTTTCTGCTTTTCTCAGCAGATCTTTGTCCTTTTTTTCCACTAGTCTACTTATAACTGCTGACTTTCTGCCTCAACAGTCTTATTGTTTTAAAACTCATTGACTTGCAAATTCATCATTCAAACCAAATACATTATTATTAGAGTTATGTTAATTAGTGAACATTTACCTAAATATGCCAGCGCTTCATGTTTTTATTTCTCTACTTCCTTTTGAATTTATGTTTGTTTTTTTAAGCTTTTATCCAAAGCGACTTATAAAGTGGACACAATGCGCCTCTTCTCCTGTTAATACGGTAAAGCCCTGGGGAGCGTCCGGCTCCATGCTGCACGTGATCCA
>NW_015150703.1:5169-6396 GCF_000732505.1 Cyprinodon variegatus
GGCTAACGTTAGCCCTGGCCGCTGCCGACGGGCTAACGTTAGCCCTGGCCGCTGCAGACGGGCTAACGTTAGCTAACTCATTCTGTTGCGCATGCGTAGTTCGGATTGTGCTTCCTTGACGGAATGGGTAGCGACGCCGTTCTCCAGACTGACAGCTGTCCCAGCATGCACTGCGGCAGCTTCCAGGTTAGCGCTCACAGAGCTCAGAGTATTAAGTGAAAAGTTCTCTTTTCTGTTGCCGTTGTTCAATAAAGTACGTTTTATGATCATTTGAGGTGAGAATATTATACTTTAAGCTTCACTATATTGAACATTTACTGATTCAGTTTTAAGTTTTTTATTATTTAAAAAAAGTTACGATGTTGAAAGGACCGTGGCCCTTTGCGATGATATTAGCAATAGAGTTGATAATTTCCCTTTATCATCACAACGCTTTAACGACCCCCCCCATTCAGAGACATAGACAGGTAAGGGGCATTGCAGGCTCATTGAAATGTTTAGTTGGGAGTTAGCAAAGTCTAACTCGATCACTTCCAATTAAAAATATTTTCCACCTTCAGCTATGTGTCTGTTCTTTGCTCTTTCTTTGTTAAAGAGCCAACTGTCTCCATTTATCAGGATGAAAGGAGCCTTTCTGCACGGCTCATGCAACACTGGCCATCAAATATACATAATCATGTATTTCTATGATCCCAGTCCTTCTTTAATGTTGCAGTCAAGTCGTTTTGTTGGCTTCCACACAGAAGCACAGAGCATCCATTCATTTTAACATCCCTCCAAAGCAAAATTCCCTCTGGTTCTCTTTGCTGTGGTTGGTTGATTTCATTCCCTTTATTTTGTTTTTTTTGCCAGTTTTTATTCCTGTTAACATTCCAAGTATGTTTCTGGCTCCTGTTCCTTTCCCTCTTTTTCTTTGTCCCATTTAGATCCGATAGTGAAATCCCTGTTTCTCAGTCTTTTCATCTGTTTGCTGCCTTTATTGCTCCTTTTATAGCCGCCGTGTTTCTTGTTCCCTCTGCGTTCATCTCTGGGGATCAGCTCACTCTGCAGCAGACTGTAGATGTGGGATTACTGGGTGACACAGAACGTCCAGCTGGCAGAGAATCATCCTCAGGAACATCAGGAAGTCATCGAACACGAAGGTTTTTCCTTTAAGAAAAAGAAACGCTGAAACAAGGCTGTAACTTTGTGATGAAAGTTGGTGGGGGCGCTGTAAGGGTGGGGGCG
>NW_015150703.1:7423-8937 GCF_000732505.1 Cyprinodon variegatus
CATCTGCTGGGCGGAGCTCCAAGCTTTCTTTCTGAAACGGGTTGTTGTATTTCGACTTCATTCTTGTAATATGTATGTTTATTTATTTTTTTTTTACAGCACTAGTATCTCGTTTGCCTGGCAGCAGGCTAACAGGAAAAGGGGTTATAAGAGAGGGGCAGAGACAGGCGGCCAATGACCACAGGCCGGATTCGAAACCGGGTCGCCCGCGTCAAGGACTAAGGCCTCCGTACATGGGTCATGAGCCATAACCACTGCGCCAACTGCACGCCCTAATATCGTAATATTAAAACTTTATTCTCCTGATGTTATAACTTTATTCTTGTAATATTGCAACATTTTTCTCAAAATAAAACATAAAATAAGGTAGAAATATAAAATTACAGCCTAAAAGCCTCGTATCCTTTTCCTAAGTTTCTCATCCATGTGAATGTCAATTTGTAGAAGCAGTTTTATTGTCTTATATCAGATCAGAATCAGAAATCAGAATCAGAATTTATCCTTAAACGTGGCCCTAAACTGACTTAGCAACAAAACAGTACATGTTGAAGTTCAAGTATGAGTCTTAGCAATAATAAAGTCCCTAATGCCTTATTCGTACCAATTAGATGATATATGAGGAGGTTTGGCAAAACAGAGAACATCTGTATAGACATTCTTTGAGGGTCGGAGTGACTTTGACGCAGACCAGCCCATGTGAATTACAGTAAGCTTTCGACATGATATTCCCGTGCATGTGCAGTTACGTAATGCGATGTGGAAACTATAAATGCTGCCCTGAATCGACTGAAGGTTGGGGGATAGCAGAATTTTTGACAACGCGTTGCTGGATGTATGAAGTGTTTTAGACAGCTGTATGAATTTGGTTTTGTGATTAAATGTGTCCCCCCTCCGGATGATAAAATGGTGTGAATCGTGGCCTTCTTTCTGTCATAAGGGAATTCTACCAATGAGCTTCCATAAATTCACAGCATACTGTCTTCTGCCAGGGTCCTAATTCATGTCAATAAAACCTTTATAATTGCATCTTTTCTGGGTAAGTCTCTCCACGTTGAAATATTTGGAATGGTTTTGTCAAGAAAGCTCAGTTTTTCCACCTTGAAGCTTTTATCTCTCCAGTTCTTTTCCTGATAAGCGATCATTCAGGACAAACTCTTTAAATAACTCTTTATAATGTATTGTATTAAATCACCATGAGACAAGACAACTGATTTTGTCAGAAATTCTAATGAGGTCCACTGGGTGAAAGATCCTTCACCTCAAAAGTATATCAGTAAATATGAACTTTCTCTCCATGCTTTTAAAGAACTAAGCTTAGCTAGGCCAAGCCCCGCCTCCCAACCTAAGCACTACTCTTTAAACCAAACACTTTGTCATTGTTGTTTTATTAGTTTTGGGTTACGGTTATATTTGACTTTTGAACGAGATTTTGTTCTTCTTTTTCTGGTTCTGCTGGAGGTTTCTTCTAACCTGACTCCGCCAGATGGATTTGCTCCGCATATCCATCTGGAAAC
>NW_015150703.1:11721-15070 GCF_000732505.1 Cyprinodon variegatus
TTCTACATTTGAAGTTAATTTAGGCGTTAATAAACTGTTTCAGAGGAGTGATCATAGCGCTCTGCATCAGCAGTGCTGCGTCTGACTCCCTGCCAGCTCCCAGATCAGCTCCTCTCATTGGTTGATGTCCAGCAGCTAAAGTTACATTTTTCCAACTGCAGCAGCTGCTGCTTCTGAAGCGCCTCAGATGCTCAGATGCTCATGAGGCGCCGCTGCTCCTGCTGCTCAAAACGCTGCAGGACCTTTTTCTGCACTTTGATGCGCGTCAACTATTGACTTTGCATGGAAACCAGCTGCTCCTGCTGCCTCTGCTGCTTTAGGTCTGAATGTAGCATAAGATCTTATTAGATTACAATCCATTTCCAACCCTGCACACTACATTTCCATGTTTCCTGCTCAGTTTTCCTGCCTTTTCTTCTTTATTCTCTTCTCCTACTCATCTCTTTCTGACACAGACTTTCTCTGTTCCACTCATTTTTTTCTCCTCTTGTTTTAGCATCCTTGCTAACTAAGCCCACTGCTTCTCTTTTGTTCTGTTCTCCTTTTTCATATTGGCTGTTTATTCCCCTCCTTAATGCTCAGAGCCTCCTTCGTCTGCAGGAGGCGTCATGCATCAGGGCAGTTGGTGCGTTATTTCTTGCTTCCTTCTTTTCATATCAGGAGGGTCCGCTGACATCTTCTCCTGCTTTCCTGCTGTACACTGCTGCATTTTATGGAGTAGAAAAATGGCCCACTGCGACCACTGGCTTGTTGGGCCTGGAATAGACCATCAGCCGTTTTAGGGAATGCTCCCCATGGCCCCCCCCAGCTCTGGATGCAGCGCATGAAGCAGAAATATGGTCTTCTTCTATCCAAACATCAAGCTGGGAAATCATTTAATCCTTAAAAGCTGAAATAGGTCAATATAAAACCTTAAGAAGTTAAATAATGTTATGAAATTAATAAAACCAGTTTTCATACAATGGCTATAGAGTGAAGCCTAAGGCGCTTCCTTTAACTGTACAATTCCCAAAAACATCATTTCAAAAAGCCATTAATCAATTAAACTATACTGGTTGGCAAACAGATGATAATGAGAAAGTGTAAAAATGCAGAGGACTGGATTATAGAGCTGAGCACCGATGAAAAGATGTTAGATAGTGCAGCTAATGACAGATAAATGTAATGATGAAAGGGGATTTTTTTATTCTTTGCATGTTAGCTAAAGCGTACATTTAAAATGACCATTATGGGTTCGAGGTCGGAGTTTTTGGTGGCGGACATCAATAGTTTGAGTTGGTAGTTGGGGATTTTGAATGTAGATGTTACTGTTGCCTTTGTTTAATACACTTGTTACTATTACCTGTCTTGGTATTCTGCATACCGTAATGACTCTAATATAAGACCTGATTGTAAGACCACCCTCTCTTTCCAGGACCAGTTTTTAGGAACAAATTATAACTAAAAAATTAACTTGTTCTTAAAAACAAGATTTCAGATTTTACTGCATGGTAAGTGTTTATTTAATTATTTTTAAGTTTTAAACCTGCAGAGAACATAGAATTGCAATCATTAATATGTGCAGTATCCTAAATATTCATGAAGGGGATTAAACATCGACTCACAGGAAAAGAAATGGGAATGAAAGATACATTTTTAATTAAACCAGTCATCCAGTGTTTATCTTTCTTTACATTTTTTTTTTATCAAAACCTAAATAATACTGAAACGACTTTACTCCCCTTTGCTGTTTTCCACTGAGAACAATCCTTTATTTAAAATAAATAAGAATTACATCTCAGTTTGTTTCCCCATGCTGGGTGGGAGTAGACAATGAAGACTCTGCTCCTTCCTCTAATCACGGAGGAATTGAAATCCTGCTGGCAGACTTTATTATCATACGGCTCAGTGGCAGTTTATTCATCTCATGTTTTGGCACATGGGAGCGAAGAGAGAAACACGGTTAAAAATGTCCCTCTTCATATAATAGCTGGCAGGGACAGAACTAAAGCCTTTATCTAGTTAAATGGCCACATTTTCATTGTTGCCGTCGTAATGATATTTGCAGACACTCTGCATCTCTGTGTATGTTTTCAGCCACAGGAGAGAAACCCTGAGGAAGAAAAATGTCCCTTTTTCATTAAGCAAATGGAAAGAGAAAATATGAGACGAAGGAAAGTTGTTGAGGAGCAGAAAGGGAGCAACAGAAAGACTCTGATGATGATTATGAAGCACAGGGAGAAATCAGTTTCTGTGCTTCTGGGTCTCCGTTTTAGTGGCATCAGCTGCAGAGGAGTTAACCATTGAAAATAGTGGTTTAACGCCTGTTTTTCAAACATGGACATCGACCTGCTAACAATCTGCCATTGGCTCACTACTCATTGCCACTAAAAGCCGATTAGATTAGATTAGATGAGCTTTATGGATTCACAGCGGAGATATTTACTGGTCACTTTTTGGCATGGTAATTAAAGAAGGTGCAAACAAGGAGGAAAAAGGTGCATTAAGAATAAACAATATATATACAGTATATTAAGGTAAGCCGATTCTTCCCAAGTTTAAAACACTGGCCAAAAAAAAAAAAAAAAGTTTTTCCAGTGTGGTGTTTACATTTCATCACCGCTGCACTTTAAGAAAATGGAAATGTCATGAGATCTGTCGAAAACAACATTTTTGTTGTTGTGTACACTCTGTTCATACAAAACGACAATAAATGTTTTCTGAACCCTGGTTTATGGTCAGAAACCAGGTCGTCTGTGTGTGTGACACAGTTAACGCAGATATGCCCCCAAAATTGTAGGTAGCGTCGCTGGAGGGAGAGAAAGGAGGCCCCTAATTGGTCAATTCTACACCCGCTCTAACGATGTGTATTTCCTGTTTGGTAGCTAATGGCAGAAACTCTGGCTGTAGCTCCGTCCACCACACCTGGCCCACCTCGGACGCTATCCCAGACACAGACACTGGACGCTAGTTTGTAGCTCTGAGCGACGGTCTGTTGGTTTGCACCCGAAGCCAAAACACGCAGCGCCACGGACCGGCCCTCTGGGGAACGCTCACGGGTGAACTATGTGTCGTCCTGCGTCAGATGAGGGGTTGTAGACAGCGAACAAGCTCCTCAAACTGACACACGGACACCAACAATCCTAGCTAGTTCCTGATTGTCCTTCTTGCGTTGTGGCGTGTAATAACATAGCGCAGACCACGCTTCAAAATTGGGTATAAATCAAAAATATCTGCGTCATACTAGCGACAACCTAACGGCGGGAGGATAACCAGCCCTCAAGTCTAAGTCTATTAAACCCGGGAACAATGGGCTTTTAGTGGCAGTTGGAAAAAGCTTTCTGAACTCTCTATCTACACCACCAGTAAC
>NW_015150703.1:15155-18820 GCF_000732505.1 Cyprinodon variegatus
AAAAAACAGGCAGAAGCGACTGTTTCCATTCCATAAACATGGAGCAGCTCTGGTGATTCAAACAGATAACAGAGAGAAACAATAAAGCACACTGACTACGCCCTGGCTTCTTTCCATGCTGCTCTCCATTGTTTACTTTCCTGATTTCTGTTGCAGTGGTGACATCATCAACGCTAACCCAGCATGATAATGTCACCGGATGCCAGTGAGTGATTAGACAAGCTTTATTTGCCAGTGGAAAGGGAGCTAAATGCTAAATGAATGTTAGCCTGTCGACCATGTTTGAAAAACTTGCGCTAACCTTTTATTTTCAGTGGGAAAGTAAGCAGACATCATTGTTGGTCCCCAAGAAGTTAAAAAGCAAATCCACTGGACTTTGTTTCCAAGTTTGAAGATGTTTCTCTTCCATCCAGGAAACTTTTTCAATTCAAAATGTCAGAAATAGTGTTGAGTTTAAGGCTTTATAGAGTGGACCAAAACAAAGCCTAGTTTTTGTTTAGAAAACATGGAAATTGAAACGGACGAACGGGTCCGCCCCTTTGGAATGGGGGTCGCTTCCTGGATGGGAAGTAAAACGTCTTCAAACTTGAAACAAAGTCCAGTGGATTGTTTTTTTTTATTTTTTTGGAAAGACTCTGACCTGGATGACTGAGAATCTTCACCAGCGTCATTGGTGGTAAACAATTGGTCACAGTAAACAATGAAACTATTCATCTAATTAATATTATACTTTACATTTACAATTAATAAGCTAAAAACTGGGCCACCCATAACCTTTCTTTGATTGGTCCTTCCAGTTGTTGTTGTTTGGTTAATGTATTAATGTATAATGTAATGTATGGTTAATTTAAACCTACACAAGAGTTATCAGCAGGCTGCTAAAAAAGCTGATATATTATTTTAAATTACTGTAACTACATTACCCCACCTCTCGCCCGTAGACAGCTGGTGATAGGCACCACCTCCCCTTGCTACCCCGCTTGGGATTAAGTGTTTTAGAAAATGGATGGATGGATGTTTGAATGATTAGTTTTACTGCAAAACGAATGTTAGCAAAACAAGCTTAACTTAAGAAAGCAATAAACATGAACTGACAAAGCAGAGCAGACAGATAATCCAGAGCCTTTGACCTTAAAGCATCAGGCTTATATTAAAGTCGTAGGGAAATCATTTAAATGTCAAATCATTCTGGATTAAACATGTATATAAATCTACTCTATCTATTAGGGATGCACGATATAATCGGCCCCCTATCGGTATCGGCCTTAAAACTGAATATCGGACATCGGCCACCCCACCAACATTTAACCCAATATTTGATCAGCTTCTGAGTTTCTAAAGTCTAAAAAAAAAAAAAAAATACTACTACTTCTTCTTCTTCTTCCTCAAAAACTTCTTTTTTACAGACTTAAAAACTTCTAAAGACGAGGGAAAAAATATTGATCCATTAAAATATCCCAATATCTTCATATGCTGATATATTGCCATTTAAAAACACCATATCAATCTCTTTTACTAATGAAATATTGCTATATGTCATCGTTATGCTACGAGATCCCCCGAAAATTCACCAAATGTTGCCATATTTTTATATGTTGATATATTGACGCGGTATCGATCTATTTTACTAACAAAATCTCACAAGAATTTGCAAAATATCACGAGAGTTTGTAACAGAACGATAAAATTTCATGAGATTTTGAAGGTAAAATAGATCGATACCGCGTTTTTAAAAATCAATTTGATATCAGCATATGAAAATATATTTGAGTATATTATTTTTCAAAGTGTCAGAAATGGATAACAAAACTGCTATTTTCAATGACTACTTATTTTTGTCTAGCTTTAACATCGGTATCAATATCGGTTATCGGCTACATGAGTTTTAAAATATCGGCATATCCGATATCGGCCAAAATCCCAATATCGTGCATCCCTACAATCTATATCAAGAGGACTCCCGCAACTTCTGGGAGATTTGGGATTTCTGACTTGTGTAAAGTTGGGCACCACTCGGGAGAATTCCGAACTGCAATTCCGAACTTGGAACAGCCGTTTCCCTACGACTTTAACAGATGTTACGAGTTAAAACATGTCTTCCTGCTTGTTTCAGCGCTGAGAGACGGCACAGCGAGTCAGTGTGAAGTACCGAGGGATAGCCGCTTTCCTGAATGCCCCGGAAAAGTAGATGTAAGTTCATAGAATGTTTGCTTTTATTTTTTCCTTATCACGGCTCAGTGTTCAAGCACTGCTGTATAGATTATTGACGTCACAACCCAAATAAAGACGATGCTTTAGGATGTTATCCTCCTAAGTTTGCTTGGTTTTGCCTTTGTGTACCTCATAACTCTTGAGTTTGGTTGGCTTTATAAGGTGTTTATATTGGATTTAGCCAACATGTAATCCAGTAAACTATCTGCAGTCTGTTGACCCTTTAACTGAGGTCCTCTAATGGGCCATCAGTTGCCTACAGTTGTGTGTTTCTAAGTTTAAAACCGTTTTCCGATGCCCCCTTTCTCTCTGTCTGTCCTCCAGTGGATGCGTGCTCGGTGGACATCGGACCCTTGCTACGCCTTCTACGGCGTTGATGGTTCTGACTGTTCCTTCCTGATCTACCTGAGTGAAGTGGAGTGGTTTTGCCCCCCGCTGCCCTGGAGGAACCACACAAACACCCCCACCCAGCACACTCAGCACATAAAAAGCCCCAAAAGACAAGTAAGAAAACTACACCTGAATATCTACGACAAGTCATTTCATGACACAATAATCTGATACAGGCAGCTTTAGATAAGCTTATATATTCAGTTACATTAACCTTCTATGAGGTTGCCAGCTGATGGTTGATGATTTATAAATCCACAGGAGATGATGAGTAATTTACCATGAGTGTTGCAGCAAACACAGCTGCCTACCAGCTATCATTATGACTTGACTGAGAAATTGAACCTCCATCAAATGGCTAAAAATCCAGCATTTATCTTGTTGTTTCTGCCTACCACATATTTATTCTTTCCACTCATTTGTCTATGAGTTTACCTGGATACACTCTGTGTAAACTCTTTTGTTAGCAATGGCCTCTGTGGAGGACGCTAATGACTGTCTGCTGGACAGTTGTCATGTCAGCAGATTCAACGGGCAAAAACAAAACCTTCCAGTCTCAATCCAACTACCTCAAGTCAGTAAGGAAATTAAATCACAGTGCATATATTACGGCATCTGCCGTCGCCATAATAAGTGCTATCCGAATAGTGCTGTCAGTCAGGGCGGAGCTAAGGCCAGGAAGCATGATGCGTCCTTTCATCAGTTCATTTAGCACCGGGACCTCCTGACATCTTTAGCTGCTGCTAAACTATCCGGTTGCCCACAGTCCTCTGCATGACAGACCTTATAGGCACCTCAGAGTTTTTTGTCATTATAACAGGTAATTCCTGTAACTTTGTCCTTTTTCTAGTCTTCCTTTTCTGGAAGGCTGTTGCCCCAATTTGACCAGCATCATCCATGCTTGATGTGAATATGAATTTCCTGAAAAGTAGACATTCTATTCTGTTAATTTCTATAGCTCCAATTCACAACACATGTTGTCTTAAGACACTTATACAGTTCATCAGATCATCCAGTCAAATTGATTCAAAGTTTTCTATCTAAGGAAAACCAGCTGATTGCAT
>NW_015150703.1:19242-24470 GCF_000732505.1 Cyprinodon variegatus
ACGAGCTCCGAGCCAGCTCCCATGTCAGAGGATGAAGAGAGCACATCCAGTTAGTCACAGTCAGTTTAGATTTCCAGGTTGATTCTAACCTCAAAGATAATCTACAGTGGAATAAAAAGCAATGTTACATATTTGGGGACTCATAGTATTTAATATGCCCAAAGACCCCTTATGATGAATACAATAACCTGGACACGGGTCACCGCGGCCCCACTCTGGAGCCAGACCTTGAGGTGGGGCACGCTGGCAAAAGCCTGGTGGCCGGGCTTTTACCCATGGAGCCTGGCTGGGCACAGCCCAAAGAGGAAACATGGGTTCCCCTTCCAATGGGCTCACCACCTGTAGGAGGGGCCAAAGGGGTGGGGTGCAATGTTTGATGGGTGGCAGTCGTGGGCGGGGACCTTGGTGTTCTGACCCTCGGCTAAAGAAGCTGGCTCTTGGGACATGGAATGTCACCTCTCTGGTGGAGAAGGAGCCTGAGTTAGTGCATAAGGTTGAATAGTTCCAACTAGAGATAGTTGGACTTACCTCGACGCATGGCTCTGGCTCTGGAACCAGTCTCCTTGAAAGGGGCTGGACATTCTTCCACTCTGGAGTTGCCCCTGGTGAGAGGCGCCAAGCAGGACTGGCCATTCCTGTTGCCCCTCATCTTGGTGCCTGTACGTTGGGGTTTACCCTGGTGAACGAGAGGGTTGCCTCCCTCCACATACGTGTGGGGGGACGGGTTCTGACTGTTTGTGCTTATGCGCCAAACAGCAGTTCAGATTACCCACCCTTTTTGGAGTCTTTAGAGGGGGTACTGGAGAGTGCCCCTCCTGGGGACTCCCTTGTTCTTCTTGGGAACTTCAACGCTCACATGGGCAATGACAGTGAGACCTGGCGAGGCGTGGTTGAACTGAACTCCTGACCTGAACTCAAGTGGTGTTCTGTTGTTGGACTTGTGCTCGTCATGGATTGTCCATAGTGAACGCCATGTTCAAGCATAAGGGTGTCCATATGTGCTCTTGGCACCAGGACACCCTAGGCTGTAGTTCAATGATCGACTTTGTTGTTGTTTCATCTGACCTGCGGCCGCATGCCTTGGACACTCGGGTGAAGAGAAGGGCGGAGCTCTCCCCCGACCACTACCTGGTGGTGAGTTGGCGCCAATGGTTGGGGAGGACGCTGGCCAGAACTGGTAGGCCCAAACGTATTGTGAGGGTTTCCTGCGAACATCTGGCAGAGTCCCCAGTGAGAAGGAGCTTTAACTCCCATCTCTGGCAGAGCTTTGAACACGTTCCAAGGGAGGTGGGGGACATTGAGTCTGAGTGGACCATGTTCCCTGCCTCTATTGTTGAGGCAGCTAGTCGGAGCTGTGGCTGCAAGGTTGTCGGTGCATGTCGGGGCAGCAATCCTCAAACACGCTGGTTGACACCAGCTGAAGAAGGAGTCCTATCGGGCTTTATTGACCTGTTGGACTTTAGAAGAAGCTGATATGTACCGGCAGTCAAAGTGGCAGGTGGCTCGGCTGGTCGCCGAGGCTAAAACTCGGGCGTGGGAAGAGTTCGGAGACGCCATGGAGAAAGACTTCCATATGGCTTCGAAGGAATTCGTCTCAGGAGGGGGAAGCAGTGCAGTACCAACACAATTTATAGTAGGGCTGGTGTGCTGCTTTCCTCGACTCGGGACGTCGTATGTCGGAGGGCTGAGTACTTCGAAGACCATGGTCTTGAGCTGGAAAAGGGTAGAGTGCCTTCTCCAGGTTGGGGAGGATGTACTGCCCTTGTTCACGAATGAGAGGAAGATGGAGTGGGAGATCGATAGGCGGATTGGTGGGGCGTCTGCTGTGAAGCGTGCGCTGTACCTGTCTGTTGTGGTGAAGAGAGAGCTCGATTTACCGGTCAATCTACGTTCCTACCCTCATCTATGGTCATGAGCTTTGGGTCATGACCGAAAGATACAAGTGGCTGAAATGAGTTTTCGCCTTGTATTGCTTGGAAACATGCAAATGGAAACCGCTGAATGGGTCGTTTGGTTCCATTGTTAGCCTGTAATATCTGAAACCTGTCTATGATTCTGCATTGACCTGGATGACTGAGAATCTTCATAAGCAGATTGAGAGCGAAGTTCTGTGTTAGGAACATAAGGAACAATCAGATCTCTGATGTCAGATGGAGCTTGGCCATTTAAGGCTTTATATGTGAAAAGGAGGATTTTAAATTCTATTCTGGATTTAAGATTTAAAGTTGAACTTGACTACTGATATAAATTACCAATTGCTAAAGGGATTTTGCCTTACTAGCTTTTATTTGAAATAAGGTGACAGGAAGTAAAGGTTATTGCTTCTGAACACTGACTCAGTGGGGCAGGATTTGAATCCGTGTCAACCTGTCATGGACTAAGCCTTAAGTAAATCCAGTTTGTTAGTGCACATACAGTAGCAGCCATTCAAAATGGCCCTTCCNCCAGCAGAGCTTTGAACACGTTCCAAGGGAGGTGGGGGACATTGAGTCTGAGTGGACCATGTTCCGTGCCTCTATTGTTGAGGCGGCTAGTCGGAGCTGGGGCTGCAAGGTTGTCGGTGCATGTCGGGGCAGCAATCCTCAAACACGCTGGTTGACACCAGCTGAAGAAGGAGTCCTATCGGGCTTTATTGACCTGTTGGACTTTAGAAGAAGCTGATATGTACCGGCAGTCAAAGTGGCAGGTGGCTCGGCTGGTCGCCGAGGCTAAAACTCGGGCGTGGGAAGAGTTCGGAGACGCCATGGAGAAAGACTTCCATATGGCTTCGAAGGAATTCGTCTCAGGAGGGGGAAGCAGTGCAGTACCAACACAATTTATAGTAGGGCTGGTGTGCTGCTTTCCTCGACTCGGGACGTCGTATGTCGGAGGGCTGAGTACTTCGAAGACCATGGTCTTGAGCTGGAAAAGGGTAGAGTGCCTTCTCCAGGTTGGGGAGGATGTACTGCCCTTGTTCACGAATGAGAGGAAGATGGAGTGGGAGATCGATAGGCGGATTGGTGGGGCGTCTGCTGTGAAGCGTGCGCTGTACCTGTCTGTTGTGGTGAAGAGAGAGCTCGATTTACCGGTCAATCTACGTTCCTACCCTCATCTATGGTCATGAGCTTTGGGTCATGACCGAAAGATACAAGTGGCTGAAATGAGTTTTCGCCTTGTATTGCTTGGAAACATGCAAATGGAAACCGCTGAATGGGTCGTTTGGTTCCATTGTTAGCCTGTAATATCTGAAACCTGTCTATGATTCTGCATTGACCTGGATGACTGAGAATCTTCATAAGCAGATTGAGAGCGAAGTTCTGTGTTAGGAACATAAGGAACAATCAGATCTCTGATGTCAGATGGAGCTTGGCCATTTAAGGCTTTATATGTGAAAAGGAGGATTTTAAATTCTATTCTGGATTTAAGATTTAAAGTTGAACTTGACTACTGATATAAATTACCAATTGCTAAAGGGATTTTGCCTTACTAGCTTTTATTTGAAATAAGGTGACAGGAAGTAAAGGTTATTGCTTCTGAACACTGACTCAGTGGGGCAGGATTTGAATCCATGTCAGCCTGTCATGGACTAAGCCTTAAGTAAATCCAGTTTGTTAGTGCACATACAGTAGCAGCCATTCAAAATGGCCCTTCCGTGTCAAACACCAGCTGAATGGCGGCCCACTTCCCTGCAACTCCCAGCAAAAAGCCCTCCATCTTCCAGCCACTGGACCGACCACCTCTTGTATGTTGTTTTACTCTGACTCCACCGTTTCACTGAATTACAGCGTCTGACCAGGAGATGGCGCTTCTCTTTAGATCTTAATGTCCATAAATCATGACAGAAAAAATTTATTTTTATTTTTTTACAAAGATTGAGGTTTAAAAAGGGCCAGCCAAGGACCATTCATCACCTCTAATACTTTTCTGTTTTATTTAGATACACCTGTCTGTTAGTCACAGCAATAGAAAATAAACAATGCAAATCCACCTCTTCAACATGAGCACCAGGAATGGTTGAAATTCTTTTTTTGTGTGTTTTTTAACTTTTTGCAGAACCTTTCCTAACTTTATGCTCTGCAAAACCCTTTTGTGAATTTCCTTTTGCCTTTAATTTCCATCCACATATTCCCTCTGGGGTCTGATGTGATTTCCCTTCTAATCATCATTGCCACCTTAAACGGCCTGTTGAAAGGCTGCAAACTACAATAAAAATTGAGCAACACTAGAAAACAATAAAGATGGAAAAGCTGTGTGTCTGCTGGGTGATGCCCAAATGCTAAATGAGCTAATAGTGTCATCACCCACATGCCCACAGTAGAAATCAAACAGGGTCGAGTTCCTTTCCTTTGAGGATGAGCTGCCTGACCTCTTCAACACACGACTGTTAACTCTCTTCTGAGCCGGTTCATTAATAGAGGCTGCATCTGTATCATCATTAGCCTCGCACCTTTTCTTTCCTCCACATTAACTTTTAGGTCAAAGACCAGATTAGTTCCATCCTTTTTCACATCTTTATATACAATCACCAAATGTTAGCTGGTTGCAAGGTCATGTAAAACCATCTCTCTTGTTTGCTTTCACACATTACAGCGATCTCACACCTCTAGAATAAAGGATATTAATGTACACCTTTGCCTTCAGACCTGCCTGCACTCTTCATTTTAAAGAGCAAAGTGATTTTAATGCCTTTAACAGATCCTGGTCCACGTAAAGATGATTTAAGGGTAGGTTTGTTGACTAAAGCCGGGCATACACTCTACCAGTTTTTGCCCCTTTTCTTCAGTCGGTGAGAATGGTTTCAATCAGTCCAAGTTTCAGCCTCATGGTGCGTCGTGTAGTGTCCAGGAGGTAACGAGGGGCAATTAGCTTCGAACAAACGCCTCTCCATCAGGAATCGTAAGGTCAGAAGAAAATCAAACATGTTTGAAATTCAGTCGTCTCTCCTGAGGTGTTGGTGTTTAAATCCTGCTGTTGAAGCAGAGATACGAGCCGATTTACCAGAACCTCCAGCACTGCGCATGTGCAACCAAGGGAGTTCCTGTTCTTCATCCAGATTGACGAGTCCGACGTGGTTTTTAGACGTACAGTGCGAGAACATACATCATGAGCTGTGATCGTTATTTATACCTAAAATTAATACGTTTGCGGTGATTTAATCAATTTAGCGTTAATCACTAAAACAATAAAAATAATCATTTGCATCGCGATCACCGAGTCTGAGAGCGGCCATTTTTGCCCAAATATAGTAG
>NW_015150703.1:25299-26475 GCF_000732505.1 Cyprinodon variegatus
AATAGTTTCATGTTTAAAGGACTTTAAGAGGTTTGGATTCTGACTATGACCGAACTTCTCCTTTAAAAGCAAAACAGCAAAAAAGCCTTTTTTTTTAGAAATGTTTAAGAAATTGGCCAAATTTCCATTGTCAGAAAAAATTATAAAAAGGTTAGATTTTTAAAGATTACTTTTTTATTTTTCCCTACCTTTTGGATTATTTTTAACTTATATTTTTTTTGCATTTTTACGGCACGATTGGCTCGTTTTCTCGATAGTAGGCTGACAGGAAAGGGGGTATAAGGGAGGGGGAGAGACCTTACATTACTGTAATTTCCCCCTGGGTTTATTAAATTATGTCTGATTCTGATGCGGGAAAGGACCACAGGTCGGATTCAAACCCGGGTCAGCTGCGTCCAGGACTAAGGCCTCCACACATGGGCATGCATGCTAACCACTGCGCCACCTGCAGCGCTTTCCCTACCTTTCGAAAGAAAAATGTTGCTTAAAGAAAGAAAAAAAATGAACATAAAATTACTTTAAACTACAGCTTCGTTGTTTTTTGTGTGTTTTTTTTTTCTTTGCAGCTTACTTTAGTACAATTAGCATTTTTTTTAAAAGCTATTTAGTCAGAAAATACATTTCTAAAGATTCTTTCTGTTGCCCCTTAGGACTTGTTTTGTTACCTAATGAAGAGTTTGAAATAGCACTTCAGTATAAATGATTTTAATTTCAAATGTTTTTAAATTATTAATAGCATCATAGAAGGGAAAACCTGGTGTCTCCTTATCAACACCTGACTTATATAGCCACGTTGTGGATTACAGCCTTCAGGGTATTTGGCTGCGCCTTGGGAAAGGTTTGGAGGAGAGAAATCTTAACTGTTATACGGCAGGCTAAGTTAGAAATGCATGAAGCTGCATTGAGAATTTTTTCTCCATATTTCTTAGGAAACTAGAGCTGCCAAGTGAACAAGGTCACGTTCTCTCTCAACGTAAGGAGACTGTCTTTATCTGGCTGCTGAAATGAGAACCATGCTGCCAAATTGGAACAGAATGCTTACTGAATAAAGATTCACATTCGAAGTCTATGGTTATAATTTCTCTAGCTGTTTTCCTGGAGGAGCAGCAGTTTACGGATAAGATGGAGAATGAAACATATTCAGGTTCTGTGATGCTTCCAGTATTTCTCAGTCAT
>NW_015150703.1:30613-33685 GCF_000732505.1 Cyprinodon variegatus
TCAGTTCACCAGATCATCATCAAGTTTTCTATCTAAGGAAAAAAAAGGCACCACGGTGCTAAAATCAGCACACTGCTCATTAAAACCTTTGTGGAACAAACATGCTTCATCTTATTCAGTCCAAATTTACTTGAGTTCTAGTCTAGATGTGGATCTATAAAGTCTGAGGTTCATCCAGAGTTTCTAATGGGCTTTATGAGGTTTTAAAGGGTTTATTTTAGAGGCAAGGCTAAATATTTTTCTTTTTTTTCTTTGTATAATCACCTATAAATCAGATATGTTGACATTTAAAATAGTGTTTCCACCTGAAAAATATTCCTCAATGCTTTTCTGTCACACAAATGCAAACAATTGTATTTCCAATTTATACTTTGGGAGCTGAACTTACTAAAATTAGCTCCTAAGATCCTCTGGGCTTAATGGGTTAAAGGTTATGTTGCTGTTGAGCTGATATCCTCTGCAGTATCTGACTGTGAAACTGATTTTATTCGGCTCTCTGTGTTGAATGGAGCTGTCTTCTACGTTCTGGTAGCTATTTATGCCAAAGACACAAAGTGAGAGTAAAAGGTACAGTCAGCGTGAGAATGAATCAGAGAAGAATGGGAAGGCGGCGACAGGTAGGATGATGATGAATGACTTGGATCATGGCGTGGCACAGTCAAGCATGTTCCAGAGCTACAGGGAGAAGAATGAGACATGAAAGGCTGCAGAGCCGAGGGATGGATGGGGCTGTGGAGTATGGATTATGAGAGGATTGATGAGGGACTCGTATGGCGCTTCGATGAGACAGAAGCTGTTCCAGGGAGACTTTAGGACTCTAGATTTGAGAGAAGGTTTAAAATATATAGTAAAAGAAGAAATGTAGCGTCTTACTGGTTGCTCACTGCTGCAAAGCTCAGGAGAAAAAAAAACTCCTAATATTTTAGTAGAGACGTTACTGATGACTAAATAAATGCAAGAAGGCAGAATGAGCTCAAAGCCTGCTGCTCCTCTATCAAATATTTCCCTCTGCCCCCTTTCTAGAATAAGTCTACGAGGTTGGAACGGCCCTCAGTCAGCGTGATGGATGTTCTGCTGTGTGGGGCTGCAGTGAGAGGATTTATTCCCCTGAACACGGCTTCTTGGATTCAGCCTCCTATATGTGCTAAAGTGCTGCTTGTACGTTCATATCCACACATCTTTTGATCCGTGTAATGCAGCCTCACCCAACGGAGATTTACATTTCAGTAACGTCTTTCAACGCAGCATTTAGACATCTGAAGAAATGAAAGGAATGAAAACAAGACTTAACATCTATAACTCTTCAAAGGGTTGGGGGGGGGGGGCGTTCCCATGACTGGCCAGGATGCCAAAATAACACCTACAACTTATTAAGGAGNCTTAGGAGCTAATTCTGCCTGAATTTCCTTATTTTAATTAAAGCAAGTTCAGCTCCCAAACTATAAATTGGAAATACAATTGTTAGTATTTTTGTGACAGGAAGGCATTGAGGAATATTTTTCAGGTGGAACCAATATTTTAATGATTTATAGGTGATTATAAAAAGAAAAAATGAAAAATATTTAGCCTCCCCAAATTTATTTAGATTAGATTAGAGATTAGATGAGCTTTATTGATCTCACAGCGGAGAAATTCACTCGTCACATATTGGCATAGAAGTCAAAGAAGGTGCAAACAAGGAGGAAAAAGGTGCATTAAGAATAAACAATAAATAATATATATATACAGTATATCCAGGTAAATAAGGATTAAGGTGCAGGTGTACCTGTATCGCACACAATGGCAAACAAAATAAAAATAAGAAATAAAGAAATAAGAGATAATTTCCAAAATAAACTCTGTTAAACCCCATAAAGCCCATTAGAAACTCTGGATGAACCTCAGACTTTATAGATCCACATCTAGACTAGAACTAAAGCTAATCTGGACTGAATGAGATGAAACATGTTTGTTCCACAAAGGTTTTAATGGGCAGGGGGCTGATTTTAGCACAGTGGTGCCAAAAGTGGCCAAATTATGCAAAAATGCATTATTCCACTCATAAAAAGGAATCTGGTCAGACAAATATGCTGATTTCCATTATTGGAGACCTTCTGCAGGAGGCAAAGCCTTTGCTCCTCAGATTTAGTCGTTTAATCATTTAAATTTACCAATAAAATCATCAAACTGGATAGAAAATAAGAATAACAGAGCAGCTTATGGAACGCATGAAGGTTACATCACCTGATATGGTCCCACAATGACCTCTGACCCCCGCTAGGAAAGGTCTGAGCCTCTAGTTTCTAATGATGGCGGCCATTAGGGGGCGGGGCTAACAATGAATAGCTGCTGTTGCATTAATCTCACAGAGTCACACATGTCAAGTGGAATTTTAAATCGAATTTGATTTGTTTACACAGCTATAAAACAAAAACTATTTGTGGAAAAAATATTTTGAAACATGATTTAGAAATGTTAAAGCCTCATTTGAAAGGTGTGTGGATGAAACACCATGTGACTGTGTCTGGGCCTTTTCAATAAATAGATAAACATGAGCTGGTGTCGGTTGGGCCGCCGCGATTACGGGATAAATTCAGCACCTTGTTTCCATGGATGGCTGATTAACAGATTTTGCTGGACTGTAATAATCTGAATCAGGAAAAAAATACTAAAACATGTAGAACTCTGAGGACATGTCTGCCAATCAACACTGAACATAAAAATGCATTTCAGTTTAATTCAGTTTATTTCTATTGCACCAATTCACATCATGTCATCTCAGGTAACTTTCCAGAGACGATTCAACCAGATTTTCCAGTCAGATCGACTCACTATGACTGTGGCGCTCTCTTCTTTAATCATACGACAGGTTGATATACAATTCCTGCTACATGACATGACATCATCATCAGAAATGAGGTCATTTAACTGGTGTAAAAACCTAACAAGGCACCTTGTATTGATTTACTTTAATCACAGCTACTACCAGAGATGGGAAGTAACAAAGTACAAATACTTCATTACTGTACTCAAGTAGATTTTTCTGATATTTTTACTTTACTTTACTACTTATTTTTATGGCGACTTTTTACT
>NW_015150703.1:39911-41328 GCF_000732505.1 Cyprinodon variegatus
GCTGGTCCTTGGTTGGTCCTTGGTTGGGTCCTTGGCTGGCCCTTGGCTGGTCCTTGGCTGGTCCTTGGCTGGTCCTTGGTTGGTCCTTGGTTGGTCCTTGATTGGTCCTTGGCTGGTCCTTGGCTGGTCCTTGGCTGGTCCTTGGTTGGTCCTTGGTTGGTCCTTGATTGGTCCTTGGCTGGTCCTTGGCTGGTCCTTGGCTGGTCCGTGGCTGATCCTTGGTTGGTCCTTGGCTGGTCCTTGGCTAGTCCTTGGTTGGTCCTTGGCTGGTCCTTGGCTGGTCACCTATAATTCCTTTTTAAACATCAATCTTTGAAATAAAATATTCTTTCTTTGATGATTTGTGGACATTAAGATCTAAAGAGAAGCGCCATCTCCTGGTCAGACGCTGTAATTCAGTGAACGTGGAGTGGAGTAAATAAATATTCACGCCCAGGAGAAGGCCAGTGGCTGGAAGTTGGAGGGGCTTTTTGCTGGGAGTTGCAGGGAAGTGTGCTGCCATTCAGCTGGCATTTTACTGGGTGGGGCCATTTTGAATGGCTGCTGCTGTACTTTGAATCACAGCTTTCAGCAGGAACTGAAACTGATTGCATCTTTCCTAATCAAAATAGGGCAGCAAATGTGAAGATTATCGACTTAATATTATATTAGAAATTAAAGCCTTTCTAAAACACATTCTAGTCTGCTTTGAGCCTTCGTTATTATTATTTGGTGATAATCCGTTTACATAGGAGGCAAAGTATAAACGTCTAGGTTAGCAATATAAGCTAATATATTCCTATATATTCTGCTCTAGGCTTCGTTCAGCACCACCAGATGGGATTTGGATCTCAGCTGAAGTTTTTCCTTTTTCTTTTTTTCCCGCCTCAGTAATACGATAAAGCTTGTTTGAAGTGGAACCAGAAGCTGGTCACTGCGACACTGGTACCTGGAATGGCATGAAGCTTCAAAGAAGCAGACATATTTTTATATCAGTGTTTTACATTCTGGCACAGGTATGCGTGCCCTCAGAGGAAGGATAACAGGGATGTAAATGCTAAATATGCTGAGTTGCATGCAGGGGCTTATATTGCTTTTATTTAATGCATAACTATTGTTCTGCTTTAGACTTGAACAGCTAAACATTCTACAAGTTTTCAGCTGGGACTCCTTTGAAATATATAGGTCAGTCAGAGACGTGCTGTGCTCCAGTAATATTAAAAAACATTTTTATCTTTAATAATGAATATGGCACACTTAACCAACTTAAATCATAAAGGCAGAGGAAATTCAAATTATTTCTTATATCACCAAGCCCTGAGGGTTCCACAAGCAATGTCAGCCTAAATAGCTCCCCAATTATGTTTGCACAACATCCAATCTCTGTGGTAAATAAAGTTAAAAGAAACACTCCAAACACAAAATCCCAGAACATTTC
>NW_015150703.1:45218-46149 GCF_000732505.1 Cyprinodon variegatus
TTTGACATCAGTTACTTTTGATCTTTTTCTTTTAAAGGATTTTGAAAAACCTGATTTGAAAACAGAAAAAATTAATCTGAGTTATAAATTATCTGCAGATTCTTATAATCTCACCAATGGGATTATTTTCTTGGTGAAATTCAGCCATGAGTTGGAACTTGAGAACAATCATTTTTCAGCTGTTATTACGTATATTTGATATAAAATCATCCAAAGATGAATGCTAGTTGTCTAATAAATGGCTTAAATTCTTAATTTTTAAAGACATCAAATGGGAGATATTCATTTAATCCATCCTAAAGATTTAGTTTCTTCCAGAGCTGCAGACCTTATTTGCTTTAAAACATAAAACCCATTCATGCTCCTATCTGGTTGATTTTGTCTTCCAGCCAGTGACTCGGTGTGCATCTTTCCGTTTCCATTTAGTGGCTAACGTAGCTCGTGCCAAACTGTTAATTTGCCTTCTCCATATGTCTACCATCCTGAGGGTTAATTGACCTCCTGCTGATGAAGTGCAGACAACATGAGACTGATGGGATTTGGAAAGAAGTGAGGAGGTGGAATGGAGTAAATGAAAGGGAGGCACTAGGAAGGCAATATGAGGCATAACAAGCATCACATCATCAAATCATTGTCTTCAAAATATTTATGCGCTGCAGAGTCAGTCGATGTGGTTATGACCTCACATAAACCTTAATACATAGGGCCCCAAGTAGCTGGGGGCCCCATAAAGCTCTATTTAGATGTATAGTTAATACAAATATTCCTTATTTGTGCACATTAATTATGTTTTTTGATAAAAATCCTTTGGCTAAAATGCCATCAGAACGCTGATAACATTAACTGGTATCTTGTTGTTGGCATCTTCATTCGACCACAACATCCAGTTCACCAGAGAAGATGCCAACAACAACAAGCTACTCTTTGGGAT
>NW_015150703.1:52204-53622 GCF_000732505.1 Cyprinodon variegatus
TAAATCAGGTGGTGTACGTCTCTGTAATGAGAAGGGGCGTGGCCTAATGACATCATGCTTAATTATTAGGCAACTTTATTTCGTTTGACAAAATGTTTCAGAAAACAGATTTGACAGACAAAGTCAAAAATTGTCAGATGTCTTTCAGCAGTTTGGAACTGGCCAAGCTTTTGAAGCGGGATCATCGCATGATCAAGCGTTTCATGGCAAATCGCCAACAGGTGCGCGAGAAGCGTGTTTAAAAAAGAAGATGCAAAATACGTCCCCATGAATTAAGAAGGATGAAGCGTGAAGCTGCCAGGAAGCCATCAGCCACCAGTTGTTCCATATTTCAGAGCTGCAACATGTCTGGAGCACCGAGAAGCACAAGGTGCTCAATCCTCAGGGACCTGGCCAAGGTAAGGAAAGCTGAAAAAAGGCCACCTTTGAACAAGACGCACGAGACAAAAAGATTGGGCCAAGAAATCTCTGCAGACTGATTCCTCCAAGATGTTTTGGTCTGATGGAATGAGAGAGTCTAGATGGTCCAGATGGATGGATGGGCACCAGGCTGGATCAGTAAAGGGCTGCAAGTTCCTTATCCACTCAGATGCCAGCAAGGTGGAGGTGGGGTAATGCTATGGGCTGCTATCATCAAAGATCAGCCTGTGGGACCTTTTCATGTTGATGATGGAGTCAAGATCAACTCCCAGACCTACTGCCAGTTTCTGGAAGACACTTTTTTCAAACAGCGGAACAAGAAGAAGTCGCCATCATTCCAGAAACACCTGATATTCCTGCAGGACGATGCTCCGTCACACGCATCAGAATACACCACAGCGTGGCGGCCAGGAAAAGGCTAAAAGGAGGAAACAATGACATGGCCGCCTTGGTCACCTGATCTGAACCCCATGGAGAACCTGTGGTCCTTCATGAAAGGTGAGATCTACAGGGAGGGAGAACAGGGAGGCTGCTGCACGCCATGAGGATTCACACACAGATCAAGACTCTGACAGAATCTTTAGAGCGTCATGGTGAAGAAAGGAGGCCATATTGGTCTCTGATTTGTTTTGGGTTTTTTTTATTTTTGAATGTAGCAAATGTAAATTATTTATTTATTTTTTTTATTCTTTTTTTCGAACATGCAAGAGAAAAACAAAAAAACAATAAAACAATGTTTAAAAACATTGGAGAGAAAAACAACAAACAAGGAACCCTTCTTTCCTAAATTAATATACCTCTATTACATGTGCGAAAAGGAGTAGGAAGAAGTAAAACTTATGTACTCCTACCACTTTAATTCTTGTATTTCTTTAATTTACAACATTTATAATTATGTTGCTATATATATCCATATAAATACATACCTACCTACAGATATACATACATATATATGTATACGCCAGGGGCGTCTCTAGGTTTAAGAGACAAGGGTGGCT
>NW_015150703.1:56882-58019 GCF_000732505.1 Cyprinodon variegatus
AACTCACTGCGGATCCAGACATTTGAATTGAGAAAGCTTCCTGGAGACGTGGCGAAACGTCTTCAAATCTTGAAAACCAAGTCCAGTGGATATTTTTTGAATTTTTACGGTCTGATAAAGAGTATATTTATATACGTGTTTAAGCTAGAATGATTTGACATTTAAATATTCTTTAAAACAAACTCCAGGCAGTCGCCAGGAGGGCGCTAAAGAGCCGCATGCGGCTCCGGAGCAACGGTTGCCGACTCCTGCTTTAAATAATCTTGTTGAGGTTTCAGAAGTGGAATTCTTCCATGTTGAGGAAGCGATTGTTAACGTGCTCAAACACAAGCTGTTAATCTGATCTGAAATATATACTTTTTAAACTTTTGATTGCAAAGTACACAGTGCAAATAAAAATAAAATAAAAATAGCAGAAGAGCTTTGCTTAGGGCTGTACCCCCCTGGAAAAGGGACTCAAATTGTCCAAATCTAAAGCAGTAATGAAGCTGCTGGCACCGTCTCTCCTGCCTCCCTCATTTCAGCTGCTTTATCAGTATCTAACTTACACATTAAATACCACCTTATTTTTTAAAGAAGCTCCTAACTTCTAATTTCCATGTTAAATTCTGCATTCAGGCTCCATTTTTGCATAGTGTCTGTTTTTATAGACCCTGTACCTTACACCGTTTACAAGAGCAAGCTGAGAGAGTGTACCATCAGCGTCATGCTTTCTTGCTTTTGCCATCTGCCATCCAAACTCTGATTTAGTTTCACTTAACTTCTTTCATGAGGCAGAAGTTGATAGAGCAGGTTTATTAAATCAGGGGATTTTGCACGCCAGATGGGGTCTCATTGGAGCGCCACTCAGCTGCGTACGTAGCATTGTTCTCTTCCTTTCCCCACATCTTTTAATCTTTAG
The DNA here is from genome assembly GCF_000732505.1 of Cyprinodon variegatus. Lineage (NCBI taxonomy): Eukaryota > Metazoa > Chordata > Actinopteri > Cyprinodontiformes > Cyprinodontidae > Cyprinodon > Cyprinodon variegatus. The sequence goes on from NW_015150703.1 coordinate 57,784, forward strand.
GTGACAGGCTGAGTTTAGAGTAGATGACCATGCATGTTTATATTCACAGTATTATAGAAAATGCAGCTGCTATTAACCCTTTATAGGGTGAAATACTTTGAAAATCAACATTTCAAGCTAATAGTTTTATTGGAATCCAAGACAATACCTTATTACCTTTGTAACATTCTATTCTATTCAGTTTATTTCTATAGCTCCAATTCACATCATGTCATCTCAGGTCACTTTCCAGTTCA
>NW_015150703.1:63314-64556 GCF_000732505.1 Cyprinodon variegatus
CAGCAGAACCAGGCTCAGTGTGAGCGGCCATCTGCTGAGGCCCACTGGGGTTCAAGGAGACAGAAGCAGACATAGAAAAAGAAGCATACCGTAAATCCTCTAATATTGGCCTGTATTCCATTAGCAGCCGGGTCTCTAATAATGGCCCGTCTGGCTGTCGGCAGAAGTAAATACTGGCCGGACTCGTATACAGGCCGGGGCTATAATTAGAACCAACAATGTTCCTGGGCAGTCCTCAACAACTTGTCATAGTGACATACAAGTACTACAGGGGGGACATATTTGCTAACGAATCCAAGTCATTAGCATGGGAAGTCCCATCCTTAGCGCAGACAGAGCCGCAGACGGGAGGTCGGCTTGTTTTGTTTTTATGACTGAAATTGCAGAAAACAACACGTGAAGTTTCACCAGCTACAAGAGCGAGGTGCGTGAGAACGCTGGGACCCTTTTTCCACCTGAATCTCTGCTCTTTTTCACCATCATTTCCCTCCGTTGTCGGACTACTCGCCCCCACTTCCTCACCGCCTCGGCCGTATCTAGACCCACAGACTATTATAGCGCGGACCACGCTTCAATATTAAGCATTAATAAAAAAATTCGGTGTCAAGCTCATTGTGACAAACTGCTGTAGGAGTATAACCAGTCACACAATCATTCTGATCTGAAAGACAGATGTGATTACCGGCAGGTCTGGTGGTAACCAGGCAGCGTTAAAATGACAGAATTTCATTGGCCTTCGTTGTTCTGAATTTCTCTTGAAATATATGATACCGGCAGCCTACTTCCACTTAGCCTGCCTCAAATAAAATTTCGCTGTGATGGCAGAACAGTTTGCATTTTTTTATATTTTTTTACTTTGTTTAGCAAGTAAGTTTGGCCAAGATTCCATTCTGTGTCTTCTTCTTTTCTCTTTTTTGTATTGCCGTGCAGAAAAATTGCAGCTGCTGGAAGATGTCTGAATAATGTTCTGTAAACCGTTATGTTAACTGTACTTTTTCAATAAATGAACCAAGTATTTTATAGGTTCAAAGAGACACAAAATCTCGTTTTTTTTTATTCCCCTGGTAGTCGATTTTGATCAAATAGAAATAGAGGCCTGCCTCTAATTCAGGCCTCCTTCCAATAATGGCCTGGACCAAGATACACCTGAGTGAGACATAGAAAAAGAAGCATAGATACAAAAGGCAACTGTCAACCAGCTCCACAGGCGGCCCCGTCCAGGAAACACACAGCCAGGCAGAC
>NW_015150703.1:66841-71790 GCF_000732505.1 Cyprinodon variegatus
TGCCCCTCTAGTTCACCTGTTGTTCATTTCATTAACACCAAAGCAGCTGAAACTGATTATCACCCCCCTCTGCTACTGACCTGACCAAATCAATGTCCCAGAACTTTAATTAACTTGATGCTTTACTCTGATTACAAAGTGTGACTTAAATTTTTTTGAGCAGTGTAATATTTACTCACTATAAACGTTTTCACTCTTTCTGTTTCACCTGCAAGGCCACACAATTCTCTGCGTGAGGATGTTTATAGACCAGACATAACTTCTTCCCATAATAAACCAGATTCTTTCTCAGGTTTATTCATAACATGTTACTGTTTAACCAAAGTTTCTGTAATTAGTTTTGACTCTGACTACTTTCCATCATTATAATGCTGCGTTCACACCGGACGCAGCAGAAGCAGCGAGTTTACATGCAAAGTTAATGATTGACGCGCGTCAAGGCGCAGCAAAAGGTCCCGCAGCGCGTTTTGAGCAGCAGGCGCAGCGCGTCGGGAGCGTTTAAGCGTCTGACGCGCTGCAAACGCGCTGCTGCTCAAGATGGAAAAATTTTACTTTTGCTGCTCGACGCGCCTCGTCAACCAATGAGAGAAGCTGATCTGGGAGCTGGCAGGGAGACAGACGCATTGCTGATGATACAGAGCGCTATGATCACTCCTCTGAAACAGTTTATTGACGCATAAATTAACTTAAAATGCAGAAACCTGCCAGCAGAATATGTTGGCTTTTATTATCCTGCTGCCTGCAGTTTAGATTATTTAGATGAAAAACACCTACCAGCCGCCGCGGTGAACCGCGAGGAGGCGACCCGGCCAGAGGCTGCTGTTGAAGGGATTCCTACTATCGGCGCACCGCTGGTATGTGGGGGTCTGAGCGGCTCTGACAGAAATACTACTGGAAGGTAGGATGATAATCTGGATGAACTGACTGCACTGATTAAGTTTTCACTTAAAAACATATTAAAACTACTTTATTCCCACTAATCACAGCAAATATAGCTGCAAGGCAGAGAAAGGATAGTGAAGCTCCGCCCACCGCGCGTCAGACACACTTTCTCACCGCGAAGCCAGAGCAGCAAAGCTGCTTCAGCCGCAGACGCGATTTTGCTGCTCTTGCTGCGTCGGGTGTGAACGTAGCATTAGTAAGGAGGAACGAACGCTGCTCAGATCAGAACAGGGCTGATTACCGTGCAATAAGAGCCGTATGATGAACTGTTCTCTCTTCGCAAAGATAAAATAAAGAGCCGACTGAGTGAAATCCATCGATCTCTGTTTATTTAACTGGAGTAAATAGTTAAATACTTTTTTCCCTCTACACTTTTTAATTTTACTTTTTAACTTTTCAATTAGCTTTTTACCTTTTTTTCTTGACTTGTTCATTTATTTTTTCAGCTTAATTTACAGTAGGGAATATATCATTCAAGGGCTCCTCTAATTGGTCAAATGGCAAAATAAGATGTACAGCCATGTAGCAGGATCTTTGCTGAATGGATGGATATAGATCTTGTGCTTCTAGACCTCACTGAAGGACGGGTGGACTCCAATTGGACTTGCACTCTAAAGGGTTAAAAGTTTTAATCAGGCCACTGGGAGCCTGAACAAAAAAAACTGCATAAATGTAAAATTTTTCTCATATTTACAGAGTTCTGCTGAGGCGTTTAGCAGTGAAAGAGCCAGATGGCTCCCAGAGGAGACGCTAAACACAGATAAACTGTTAAAAACAATCATGACTCCATACAAGTCAATACCATTCTGATTTCTGAATAAAGAACTGCTTTGTTTTCTGTTGGCTTCCGACACAAAGAAATGCAAACAAATGTGTGAAGTTAAGGACGAAAAATCCTCTTCGGTGTTTTTTACTCGTGTTATATTGTGCAGCATGTGTGCCTGCTTTTAGTGTTTTAACTGCAACATTAGTTGTCACGACACAAAACAGTTTACCTACGATTTTACGATTTGGAAAAGTACAGTGTTACACTATTTAAAGAAAATAAATGAGTTTACCAAAAGTGTTCATTTCAAATTTGAAGAGATGAAAGAAATCCACTGAAGTTTCTTGATTTTGCTAAAGTACAGACCCAGAACAGCCTCCTTTACAAGTGGAAACTTTCTGGCAGGAAATTCTTGGTTGGTCTTAAGCTCATTATGCATGTTTCATGGTCCAAGTGGTGGAATCCGTCTGCCAGTAGGAGCAGCTGGATGTGTTCATGCTGCGTTGGTTAATCAGGATTACTCAGCAGAGCAGCGGTCGGATACAGCTATGCTTAATCCACTGTGAAAAGCAACGTGTTGCTCAATTCCCAGCGGGTCGCAGTAATTATGCAGCCGTTAACTAGATGTGCCTGACAGGACTTTGCCCTGTTGGGCCAATTCTGAGGAAAAATGTTTTATATTTATTGAGATAATTCCTATAAATGTTTAAGTTTCATTTGGGACTGATCAGAATATGTTGCAGTGGGTATCGGTTCTGGCAGATGGAGCAAGTGTAATGAGCTGTGCACTGAAGTCCATGATGGGGGATTTTTTTCCCAGGAGATAATTCACTGGGGATTCAAGAGAATTAATCTTCATTTTCTATAATTTTCCTTTTAAAGAATTAGGAACTTTAATCATTTCTAATCCTCAAAGTCATTTAAACGAACTATGGAAGGCGGTATAGAAAATGCTTTCATGTTACATAAATAGGGTCGGATGCTGGTAAAGGAGGTTTTTTTCTAGAACAATAGTAATATAAATGTCTAAATAGCATAAAAATAAAGCATGTTTGTTTGATCTCTTATATGCTGGGACCAGGGGCGGATTTAGGACATCTGGGGCCCTAGGCACAGGCAGGCAGGGGGCCCTCTGAATGGACCCCAATAAAACCAAAACACAGAAGTTAGAGTAAAGTATTTTTTTTTTACGCCAGGAGTTTTATAAATCCTGCTGTTTAAAAACACTTTTGTAGAAGTAAGAGGATCAACTTTAGCATTTTACTCAAGTAAAAGTGTAAAATTAAAATTTCTTTAAAACTATTTAAAGTATAAAAGTACAAGTAATGCAGGGAAAAATGTTAAGTGCAGAATAATAATAACTTAACTTTATTGATCTCACAATGGAGTATTTACCTTTGCATTTAACCCCTCCCTTTGGGGAGCAGTGGGCTGCCATTGTTCAGTGCCTGGGGAGCAGTGGGCTGCCATTGTTCAGTGCCTGGGGAGCAGTGTGGGGTTAAGATTCTTGCATCAGGAAACACTTTACTGGACGCACCTGAGGAGCATCAATGATGCTCTGGAGGCGCATCGGACCTTAATGTGTACAAGCATAAAAAATGACGCGGCAGGCGCTGTTTTGCTGCTCAAAGGTGTGAATGTTGCATCAGACTTAATGTTCTTATTTTTATAACTAATGCTAACAGTTTCACATTAAACTTTGCATCATCTTGAAAAACTATTTTTTTCTATATGTGGTGAACAACAAGTTGGGGCAGCACCGAGTCCAACCACAGAGAAATGAATAGTCTGAATGAAACAAACGAGAGAAAACGAGCTTAAATGAAACAAAACGGAAAAAAATATTTTTAAAATGTAAGGAGTAGAAGTTAAAAAAAATAGTTACTCAAGTTACAATAGTCACACTTGCTGAAATGGCCTTTAAGCAAATGTAGTTTCTATCAGCATCATTTAGCTGAAAACACTCACTGCCTTTTTTCTAAGATTTTCTATACTAGAACTGAAACATTTAATCAGATTTTTAGCTGATAGAACGATTTAAAGTGATGCTTGTCGACAGAAAGGAAAAGGACGCACCGTTAAACAGATGTTACTTTAAAATGAAAAGCTTAACAAGCATGAAATGTGGTTGTTTTCATCTCCATTTACTCTGAAATCCCAACATAAAACTTGCTGCAGCCGTCTGACACCACTGGTCGCCTAATTAGCAAATAAAACTGCAGTATTTTCCAGCGGAGGTCAAACTAAGCTCTGGGGAAAAAGTTTTTGCAGAAACTGAAAGGAGGATGAATGGAGCTAAAAACACGGAAACCTTGGAGGAAACTTGTTCATTTGGGCTGCCGTAGTAAATGTAGGACAATATAAATGTACAACTGTGTGCTTATCTGTCAGATAAAATTCCAATAACACTGTAACATTTGAATGATGAATGAGGAATTTTTGAATGAAAAGAAATTTTATTTCAGACAATTTTAGGAAAATTTGACAAAAAACAATAAATAAATCAAACAAAACACACAAAAACGACCAGTAAACATCAACAAAACTAAACACCAATTTCCCAACGTACTAAATTCACCTGAACATAAATAGAAACCAAACCATCCACCTGATAAACTGTCGGTATATACAGCCAGAGAAATGACAATGATTCATGGAAATGGTCTGAAATGATGACGTGAAACTTATTCATACACCATCTCCCTCTAATTGAACATAAATTTACTTAAAGTAGAGTAATATTTCTGTTAAACTGGTTTTTTGTTCAATATTCACACAAAATATATATTGTCATTAAACGGTGTTGGTTGGAGGACCCAAATGCAGAGGCCAGTAGGCAGAGGTGAATTTAACTGGGTTTATTAAGGTTCACAGGAACTGAGGCAGGAATCAAAATCCAACAGAAAATAACAAACGCATCAGAAACAAGGAGACATCAGGAGTAAACCAAAATTCTAGGAGCCAGGGAGAGACGAGGAAAGCAGACAGATGTTAGACGGTGATCCAGCAAACAGGAACTGAAGAGGGAGGGCTTTTAAAGGGGACAGAGACAAAGAGAGGGCTAACGAGAGGATTGGAAACAGGTGAGGACAGAGCAGAAAACAGAGCAAGGGAAAGAGGACACAAGAGGGCAGCAGAGGACAACAAATGAAAACCAAGAAAAACAGGAACTAACAAACCAAGACTTTGACATATATATATATATATATATATATATATATATATATATATATATATATAT
>NW_015150703.1:74312-76513 GCF_000732505.1 Cyprinodon variegatus
ATATATATATATATATATATATATATATATATACACATATACATGCATACCTGTAAATGAACATATACATACCTACACATACCTATACATCAGGCCAAATCCAAATTTACACCCTTGTACTTCGGCACTTAGAGTACTGCAACCCCACAAAACCCCCAATCATCATTAAGACATCCCAACACCATAGTCCCTCCACCTGCTCCCCCCACGGGTCCCATCAGCGCCCCACAGCAGACGTTTGTGACATTAATAAATGTGATTAGGTTAAGGATCAATGATTAATTACTGTCGGAGGCAGAGATATATCGTTCCTCCTGAAAGAGTCCCTGCTTTATGAAATAGTTGCATAATGAAGACGACACTTTGACTATGGAAGTCTGAGTCTGACCAGTGGATGGAAAAGAATAGATGATTGATGTAGACAAAGCTTTTAGATGGAGAAACCAGACGAGGATTGAGAGGTTCCAGAGGTCAAAGCACCGCCACGAAGAGACACCGACCGGAAGAGGAGAAAAATACCTGTTTTTGTTCTGATGTCCCTGTTTGTGAAGAAAGCAGAAGGAACTGCAAAAGCCTCTTTCCAAATTACAACCTATCACTGCGGAGTGCTTGTCTTTGCTGTTGACATATAATGGCACACCCACTGATATCAGATGGAGCTTGGCCATTTAAGGCTTTATATGTGAGAAGGAGGATTTTAATTTCTATTCTGGATTTAACAGGAAGCCAATGAAGAGAAGCCAGGATAGGAGAGATATGATCTCTAGCACTAGTAACCATTCAAAGCCTTGAGGAAACCATTTGATTTAGAGGAAACTAAAAGAGTTTTTTTAATCTACAGAGAAATGTTGACGCTGTACATGATTGATGATGAATTAGTTTTGAAACTCTTTGGTAAATTATTGCTTAATTAAAAGGAAAATACAGCCTCATTTAACACCTTTAATGTTGGAGCATCGGCTTTACATTTTGATTTTGTTTCATTTTCTTGGTATAAAAATAAAAAAAGGGTTTCTTTGCAATGTGGAACAGTTTTTAATTTCATTATATTTCACAGCTTCAGATAGAATATAGAAAAATGTCATAAAGAACATAAATCCATCTTTTTCTCCCCGTATTCCTGGATCTGCATTTCTTCATCAGTTTGTTTTTGTCCGGTACTCTTAAAACTATGTATTGATTTGTTTATTCTTTGTTTGTTTCTTTCAATCCTTCCAATTTGCTAGAAAATGGAAAGAAAGACAACGTCTATAACATCTGCCATCTTTTAAGAGTAAAAGTTAACATTCATCCTGACTAGTATTAACATTTGTGACAACAGCCCTATCAATTTGAGCATATATATTTTTAATACTGCTGTGCAAGTTTTGATGTTCAATATAATCAAACATTTGATGATTAATAAATGCTTAATTTCCCATTATATTAGAGCAGAATGTATTATATATGCAGGTAAATGTTCTGGAGGTTTTTGTGCTTATTTTCCACACACCTTTATTTAGATTCCTCTCATCATAACGTGTTTCTCTCCTCTCCAGATCCTGATTCATGTGGGGTTCCTGACAGAGGAATCAGGAGACGTTTTCAGCCCAAAGGTTCTGAAGGGAGGACCTCTGGGGGAAATGGTCCAGTGGGCCGACATCCTGACTGCCCTCCATGTTCTGGGACACAATCTAAAGATTTCCATGTCTGTTAAAGAGCTTCAAGGGTAAGACTGTGTTTGGGTTTTTTATCTGTTTGTTGTTGGGTTTTTTTTTTGTATTTTTGACTATTTATGACTAATTTAGTAGACTGACCTGATTTAACACCCCTATTTTACAGGTTTAATTAACTTTCATTTAAAAGAAGATCTTAAAAAATATTGATGTGTTAATTTGATCCAATTCCCATCAGCGTGACCTCAAAGCTTTTCAGCCTTTTCTTGTTATAACAGACATAAATGTTCAGTATACTTGTTGATCTACCTGGACCAGCTCGCCCACAGCGTCATTGGGCATGCTGCAGAAAGTCTGCGCTGTCGCCCTTCCTGCGAGTGTTATCCCTCATTTTTAAGCACATTCCATCATGTTTGCTTCCTCCGTTTCGCCTCATATTTAGTCAGCTCGAGAATTCCAGGTGGCTCCATGGGAACGTGACAGACAGCGTCCGTCTTCCGTCTGTCAGAAATATGGATCGAGTCAATTTTTGACAGATTACTGAGC
>NW_015150703.1:78003-79776 GCF_000732505.1 Cyprinodon variegatus
GAATTCCAGGTGGCTCCATGGGAACGTGACAGACAGCGTCCGTCTTCCGTCTGTCAGAAATATGGATCGAGTCAATTTTTGACAGATTACTGAGCAGAGCTCATCAGTGTGTGTCTCTGCTTAGTTTGTTTGTTATATAGAATAAAGAAAGCCGTACAATCAACGAGAAAAAAAGCCCTGTTTTAATTATAATATTTTTCCACAGTAAATATATGTAATATACGGTATATATAGTCACCTTATTTCATGGGTTATGATAGGAGTAGTTAGCATATTTTCACCACTAGGTGTGCTGCTGAGCTGTGTATGGAGTCACAACACAACACTTTAATACAAGTTTTTGTCAAGCAGTGTCTGCTGGCCAATAGAGGGCGCTAGGCCGCCGCTCCATTCACCCAAAAACCTTGATTTATTTTTTATAGTAGGATTATTATACAGGGTTATTGCAGAGGATATTTACATGGGTATTTATAGAGATAGATATTTGTATTCAAAGCTTCTGCACTGGGTGTCAGATATAGAGAAACAGTTTATTGCACAGGGTATTAAATAATAACTGCAGTTGTTCTGGTTGTAGCGTGGCATTGTGGAGTCTGGTTACAGCAGGGATGGATGACCTGTGGTAGCGCCTATTTTTATCAACAGGGTGCAAAAGTCAGAGCATTAATATCATCCGAGCAAATGTTGATTCACAGAATCAAAGTCTTCTGCCGGGGCCCGAGCGCCAGAGAACTTATTTCATTTGCGTCAATAAAACTTTTCTAATTGCAGCTTTTCTCTGTGTTTTTCTCTCCAGGTTGAAATAGTTTGTTTATGAAAGAATAAAATTGGTCGTAAAAATGCTAATTAATCTTTTGTATTTAACGTTTTTGTTATCGTACCAACTAGCAAAGGGACCTTTTTTTTGTGATTTAAAAACCCAAAGCATTTAGTAAAATACTCCTGCAACACAACAAGCAAAACCCAAAATTCTTCTTATTTTTTTTATAAACTTATAACTATGTTACCTAAATGTTGAGCATAAATAAGGAACGTCCTGCAAAGATAATCTTGCCGTATATAATCCTACTCAGGTTGCTTCCTTTTGCGCAGGCGTTCAGTGATGCTGCCGTTTGAAGGTTATTCCTCTAATATGTTCAAGTCCAATTTATTTCCCTGCATGTTGGCAACATGAGGACACCCAGCAGTGGCTCCTGTCATCCCTGCTGCCGTCTGACGTCAGTTCTGCTGTATAGGAGGCCTTATGTTCTCTCCCTGCTGCTGCACACACTAATTTATGTACATTTTGGTAAAATAAATGAGTTTTTGTTTCCCATCCTCTGGATCCTTTCCCCCTCTGCATAGAGCACACATGCTCGCCTGTCGGTGTGTCTGATGTTGACCAGTGTACCCGGCTTCTCTGAATACCGTTGAGAGTTACTGGTTACACACAGCAGCTGTAATTGGCCACTGTGGGAATGATTAAGCCCAAAGTTGGGTTTTATATTTACTGGACAGCGCAGAGATACGGCAGCTAGACAGTAGTGACCATGTTGAGCAAACTGTCTATAGAGACATAGAGCTCTCAGTAAATTCTATAAGCTGAAATCCTGCACATACTGGCAAATATATTCGTACAATTTTTCACTTTTTTGTTAAAGCCACAAACTAGATTTGAGATTATTATTAGATAAACCCAAAGAACAGCTGTGCTTCAATTATAGAACAGCAAATTCTATTCAGTTTATCTCTATAGCACCAATTCACAACACATGTCATCTCAAGGCACTTTAC
>NW_015150703.1:80840-82166 GCF_000732505.1 Cyprinodon variegatus
AGCTGGTTTTCCTTAGATAGAAAACTTTGAATCAATCTGACTGGATGATCTGGTGAACTGGAAAGTGACCTGAGATGACATGATGGGAATTGGAGCTATAGAAATAAACTGAATAGAATTGAAATCTTAAACCTTTTTTTTAAACATGATTGTGCAGAATTGCCGGCAGTGGAAATATCTCTGAAAAGACTTACGACTATAGCTAAAATCCCAATAAAAACGATTGTCTGTTGTGGCTCTGCCATGATTTCTCAATGATTAGGAAGGACAGCTTCTGTGAAGAAAGGTGACTCAGACCTCCGCATATGCTGGGGAATTGCTGTGATTGAATCGTCCTGTGAGATCACTTAGGTTGTTCTTTCCTTTGACAAAGCAGAGATAAATGCAGCATCTTATACGTCTGCAGATGGATGGCCTAGCAGGAAAAATATTCCCAGGGAAGCCTATTTGTGTGAAGAAGGAAGAAAATGGTGCAGACGATATGCTGTGTCTGCATATTTGGAGTCACAGAAGGCACTTTCTATGCAGATATGCAAATATTTGTTGTGAAGGTTCACTGATAAATGTCATCCCTTTGTTGTGATTCTTGGACTGTCCTTCATTTATGCAGAAACCAGAAAACTCACTTCATTCACCGCTATTTTCTTGTTTTCACTCGGTAGCAAACGCTTCATTCAACAGAGGGCTTCGTCCCTCATCCTCTCTGCTGAGTGTGCAGTCCTCACAATGGGGGCTCACTCAGTAGCCTGATGGAAATTAGGCTGAATTCAGCATCAGTGAGACAGTTGAGGTGGCTGAGACGTATTAGAGTGAAAGAAAGGAGAGGCATGGGTCTGCCTGCTCATTACAGCCCAGAGGGAGCCGCTCACCCACCGTGGGTTCAGTCATAACAGAGGTGGGCGGGCGGCACCTTTTCTGCCTTTTCCTGTCACTGCTGTAAAATGACATATAGAGGGTTCAGTAATACCAGGAGATGAAGGAACCTGGCACAGGCTAGAAAGTAATTGCCTTTTGCCCTGCATTGCCTGTGGCTCTCACTCAGGTCACACTCATAGTTTGTATCAAAGAAGTAGCCCTGTAGAGTTCCAGTGTTTTGTTATTACTCTATTATAGAAAAAGGCAACGTGTGAAGCTTGAAGAACTGAAAATGTAGAGTAATTTGTGAGAGCATTGTTAGTCTCAGAACATTTAGAGACACCAGGGACCATAGTCAGATGTTTGCCGGGGGCCAGAAGGGGCCACATCAAATCCTACCTGAAACTACTGGCTAAGGATAAGGTTAAATACAGTAAGATTGTTATTCATGTTTATTAGACATAAAAACCT
>NW_015150703.1:86512-87642 GCF_000732505.1 Cyprinodon variegatus
GTCTCGCTGTAATACGTTTATATTTGTAATCATTGCTTTTTTTCCTCTATGATGTTAAGGGAGAAATTCATAATGATTAAAGTTTGGAAATTCTGCACAAATATCGATATTTCTGCAGCTTTGTTAAAATGTATTTAATCAGTGTAAAAAGTATTGATCCTTCTTTGTAAATAATTCTTTATAATAATCTTTTTTTTCTCTCTGCTGCCCCCCTCTGTCTTCTCTTTCTGCTCCGTCTCTTTTTTTCTCTCGTCGTTTTTAGTCCTGTCCCTGCAGCTGTTATCCTGTAAATTCCAATCAATGCGATTGTTAGCAGCTTCCCTGATTTTTTGGGGCATTACATCATTTCTGCTTTTGCTTTTCCCTTCCAGACTCACAGACCACAGTGACGCTCACAGTTACTAACGATTTCCCAGTCTTTGTCTGAAATGTGATGCATGGAAGCAGAAGAGAATTGCTTGTGTTCAGAGTTTTAGAAAGGTGAAGCTTTCTGCAGAGGTAATGCCTTAAGCTTAATCAAAGGTAACAACACAATAAAAGAGGAAAAAACATTAAATAAATCAATTGTTTCTGCTGTTTTTATTTCTTTTGACTATTTCTACATGTTTATTATTATTATTATTATCTGGAAGAAGAGCAGGGATTAAATGTTGATGTAGCTCCAACTATTTACCCAGAGCTTTACTGGTTAGCATAAAGTATCGTTCTGATATGAAAGAAGAACGAGCCTGATTATAAACGACCCCCTTTATACAAGACCAGGTTTTAGGACCAGACCAAAAAGGAGAAAAAACAACAAAAAAACTGATAAACCAAACCTATTTGATTTAAAGAAATTATTTTGTATTGAGAATTTAATTGACATAATATTGAACTGAAAGATTTGCTATTGAACAATAACAAGTAAAACAACACAGTAATGACACATTTAATTGAAATCTTGCAAAACTTCAACTAGACTGAAATCTGAACTTTGTTCATGAAACGTCTCAAAAACCTGCATCAGGCTTTTCCTCACAGACCTCCTCGCTGCCTCCTCGCTGCCTCCTCGTTGCCTCCTCGCTGCCTCCTCGTTGCCTCCTCGCTGCCTCCTCATTGCCTCCTCGCTGCCTCGTTGCCTCGCTGTTACT
>NW_015150703.1:87731-89763 GCF_000732505.1 Cyprinodon variegatus
CTGCAATTTTTTGAAATGCTTTAATTTTGCTGTAAACATTTTCCCGATCTTTCTGAATGTGCCGTCTTCTGACATTGCGCTCTGTAACGCCGTATTTCTTTGTTTCCTGCCAGTTGTTTGATGCCTCGGTTGCGTTGACCACCATTATTTTAAAATTGCCTCATAACTCTTACTGAAATGTCGCCAACTGGTGTGACTTTTGATCCCTTCTGGGCAGCGACTCTCCATCTGTAGCATCCTTGTCTGCTCTGCTGTGATAGAAAGATGACCCCGCCCACAGTGAGGTCACTGGCGCCCTCTGCTGTTGTTTTCATGTAGTGACCGCAGAAACCTGTCAGCCTGTAAAATTGGTTAGTCCCCGATTATAAGACGACCCCACATTTTCACTTCGTATTTAATGAAAAAACCTTGTCTTATATTCGGGCCGATACTTTATTTATCTCGTTAGATTTAGGTAGTAATTTTGTTTTTTTTAATATATCAGCTATTGATATTAATTATATTTATTTTGGCATTTTTATCTTAGTTTCTAAAGGCGAAGGTTATTGCAAGGGGCAGGCAAGACCTTCAGGATCGTGGAGGTTTTTTAACGTTCCTAAAAATTGTAATAAATAAAAAAAGTTCATGAATCCGCAGTCTACCGTAGAAAGTACGTAAAGAGGCAAGTGCAGTAAAAGGAAATCAAATACATCGAAACATTTTAAATGTCTTTTCTAAAAATTGACAGTAATTCGAAGCATTCAATATTTCATGGCCCTAATTTTGATCCACAGCAGGCTATATGGCTTGTTGCCACGGTGACAAATAACGACTCTGCACAGCATGAGGCTTTAGAAACAGCAGGTCTCTGCTGCTGACCCTGAACATAAAGCACCTATAGAGTATAAAGCGATATGGTAACAATAGGATCAATTGAAGGATGCAGGTAGAGCTGCATTTATGCAGTTTTTCTGCAGCCTCGGTTATTTTAACGGCTGAAAGGAAAAGTCAGGTCAGAACTTTTAGCTCTGTCTAAATCAAGTGAAGAAAAACTAGATGCTTGATGGATGTTTACAGCAGTTAAATGTCTTTCAGTTCTGTGTTCTGCTGTGCAGGTTTGTTTCCTTACTGTAATACCAACTCTAGAGCAATTATTATTTAACGGGTTCCACGGTCCTCAGAAATGTTCATTAATGCTGAGTAAAAGTGGTACCAGGAGAAATGCAGGAGATGGACGGTGTATTTTAAAATCTCCCTTAAGGAGAATTTAAAATTCTAACTTTCTGGCTTGAAAAAGTTGAGTCTATGCAACTGGACGAGGATTTTTGTGTTTTTTTGTTTTTTTTAGGAGACGTTTCTTCTGTCATCAAAGAGGCTTCTTCAGTTCTAAGTAGTGGTTGGAAACACTGAGATTAATATACTGGAGGTGGAACAGAGAATTAGGGGAACAAAAGCTGCAGTTGGATTCAATAAAGTATCAACGGCTTGTTTTCTCTTTTGTAAAGCTTTATTAACGTATCTGATAGCAATAAAGCTGATTCAAAGCATCGTTTATTTCTTTATGAAATATTTTCATAAAACAAAAAACCCTAGCTAGCTGCACTGATTAGTTTAGCCGTATATCATTGTGGTCCAGGATCCAGAACATCAAGAACCGCCATGGAGAATTCTTTGGGTATTATGTTTTCAGTACTGGGGCCATGACAGGGGCAAAGACATGATATAACGAGGCACTGGCCCCCGTTGGCCCCTGTCTGGAACCGCCCATGCTGAAACCGCTCCTAAAGTGTTACCCCATCCAGAAAAAAATAAACTCTGTATTTGATTTATTTACCACTAGTCTGTGGGAATTTTAGTCACATGTTATTTACACTAAAATTAATCTTTAATGCTTAGATTTTAACCAGTGGCGGTTCTACACCAAATGTACCGGGGGCCAGGAGGGGGCCAGGAGGGGGGCCAGCGTGTTTTCATATGGCAACAGAAAAGCATGAAATAAAAAACAGGGCAAAGGATTCAGATATATTAAAGGAATAGTACACCCAAAACATGA
>NW_015150703.1:90984-92397 GCF_000732505.1 Cyprinodon variegatus
TCATGTTTTGGGTGTACTATTCCTTTAATATAGCTGCATGAAGTGAAATTTCTATTCAATTATGTTTAATTAAAATTCTATGTCTTTTTAGGTCAATATATTCAGAATTTAGGAATTTTACATATTTTTTGACTTAAATTTAAATTAATTACCGTTTTCTATAAAATCTGAATTAGAACTCAAGAAAAACAGATAAAATCTGCTGTAAAAAATTACAGTATTTTTTTTTTCATTTGTTTTAAAAAATACATTCAGCAGATAAAAACTGGGATCTTATCTCACCTTATTGTTTTTAAATAATTAGTATTAGTGGCCGCTGTCTAGAACCGCCGATGGATTCTTCTATCCGAACTGTAATGTTAAAAGGACAGATTTTCCTAAAACTATCAAATGATGTCCTCTACATAATTTTTTACATTTAGTTATGCTATGAATAGAAATATATTTGGTTTTGAAATGAAATTATTGTTTCCACCTTTCCATCATTACCCAAACAGCTTTCATAAAAAGTCCAGAAAGCGACGTTTTCAGGTGTGAGCAGGTAGTCATTTCAGACAGCGAAATGTTCAGCTGTTCATATCAATAGAAATTAGTTGTCATTTTGTGCTCTGCCCTTCCAGCCGTATAATCCTAATGAGAGCACTCCTATGCTGCGCCGCTGTCTGTGCGTCGGGACGTGACACCGCGCTCGGATCAACACACCCACTTGACTTAAGATGATTTCCTCCAGCGAGTGTTTGTTCCTACACATCCATCGAGTTCGCTTCGCACTCCAGCAAAGCCATCTGCAGGCTGCATCACTCCACTGGCTCTCTGCTTCGGTTTATTCCATCCTGAGTGCCAGAGGCAGGTTGTAAAGTGGACTTATCTGATGTTCACCACATGCAGGCATTCAATTATACGCTTCCACCGCAGTATTTACATAACCATGTCCAAGAGAGCGCATTATCAGGCAGTAGATGCTGCACCCACAGGTCTGTGTGCAAATTCAATCCCCTGGACTGAAATGATGAGTCTTATTCTTGATGAAGTAGGATAGAAAACAGGAGGCTGCAGCAAAGGTGGGGGGGGGTTGCTGCCTAACGTCTTAGGAAGCAAAACTAAACAAACCTTTTTAATAAACCTTCAGGGTTAACTGCAGTCGCTTATATAGTGTTCTAATCTACTTTACATTTCTTTTGCTTCTGTTTGCTCCTTTTTTCCTAATTTGTTCTTTTTTTTCCCCACTTCAAGTGTTAAAGGAAAAGTCCGGTCAGGGAGGAATAATCAATGGATCATTATTTATACCTAAAACTAATAAGTTTGCAGTGATTTAATGAATTTAGCGTTAATCAGTAGAAAGTCTGGGAGCGGCCATCTTTGCCCAAATATAGTAGCCCCTCCCTCCTGCCATCTTCCAGCAGTGACGTCACG
>NW_015150703.1:94482-96206 GCF_000732505.1 Cyprinodon variegatus
TCACCTGTTTCTCCCTTTAGCCTGATTTTTTAACCTTGTTGCTCCACCTTTCATTGAATTCCCAGAGCACCTGAGTCTCCACCTTAGGTTTCCCCCCTCTCTAAAGAGTTAATTAGTTTTGACATGGGGTTGATTTTAGTTTCTCCTGAGCCTTTCATCTCTGATTCATCCCAACCTCAGAAACACTTTTCCTGGCTCCCTCTGATCACGCCGGTGTTTATAATGCAGCTCCCTTATCTAACGCGCCGGGCTCGGCTGATAACTGGGGCCTGTCAACGGCTCTGGATATGCCAGAGTGTTTTGATGCACATGAGTGCTGCGCCAGGATCTGCATATGAGGAAGTGTGTGTGTCTCTGTGTGTCTGTCTTAGCAAAGAGACGTGCACAAAGATTGCCGTCCCTCGGGAGCAATCAGAGGCAAACGTGGAGACGCATGATTACATGGATGTGTTGGTGATTAGCCCGTGTATGAAGGCAATCGTGCGTGATCCCTGCTATCATTTGGGTGGCTTGGAAAATAAGACAGACTTGATTTATAACGGTGTTTAGTTTATCCTGTGACCTGGCAGCACATCCGGCACATGAAATAGGACACAGTTTGGGCTTAATGACATTCAGAAGATGTGAGATTTCAACATTCTTTAGAGAAAAATTAAAAATCCAGGCTTCTGTTCTTAATAAATGAATTAAGGAACCATGATTTACAGCACTGATCTCTATTTATTCACTGCATGGCTGATTGGCCGAATAAAGTGAAACCACAGTCCGCCATGTTGGTACTCCCCACTCCCACAGTGGCAGTCAAAATGTCTCCCTGTCCAGCATTTAGCTGCTAAAACCAGGAAGACGTTCCACTGGTAATTTCCCAGTCAGTGGATGAACTAAGCAATAAATCCATCTATAGCCGATGGATCCTATAGTTTAGTCTACAGACTAACATTAGTCTGGCTCTCTCAGACTGACTGGAAGACATTGACTGAGTTAGACACTGACATTGGGTCTAACGTTAGAAAATAGAAAGTAATTCACTGGGAAATGTTAAAGTAGGAATTCTTTATTCAGTAGATGATGCTGTAGTTTTTTAGCCTGGTGAGACCATCCTGATCTCGCGAGCTTTCAAGGTTTCACTCGCTAATCAGTCTGGAGACTCTCCGTTGAAGAAAATTTGGAGCCGTTCACCAAACGAACGTCCAATCAGCGTTGGCTTTGAGGCGACACCAAATGGGTCCAAAGAGGGGAGTTTAGGTGGCTCGGGCATCTGGTTAGGATGCCTCCTGGACGCCTCCTTGGGGAGGTGTTCTGGGCATGGGGAGACCCAGAGGGAGACGCTGGAGGGACTATGTTTCTCGGCTGGCCAGGGAATGCCGTGGGATACCCCCAGAGGGACGTATGGGCTTCTCTACTGAAGCTTCTACCCCCGCAACCCAACACCTGTTCAGCTGAAGAGGATTGATGGGTGGATGGATGAATGGGTCGCAAGAGGGAGCGAGCCCTGTGCCCCCCACTGCAAGTGCATACAGATCACTAACCTTGATCTAAACTCAGTCCTAAGCCTAACCATGAGCAAAAAATAAAGTGAGGACCAGCAACATGTCTTTACTTTGGTGCAAGGGGTCCTCAGTTTGATGGTGAAATCAGAAAAATGGTTCTCTCTTTGGTGCCAAAACAGAAGCATAGGAAGTGTAGCCTGGTGAGACCATCCTGATCTCTCAAGCTTTCAAGAT
>NW_015150703.1:97132-98831 GCF_000732505.1 Cyprinodon variegatus
TTATCAGATGTAATTACCATAACAATGTCATCAATGCATGTATATTACATGTACTGTCATGACTCTGCACTTTTTGGTTCTGTTTGTTTTCTGAGTTTTCATTAATACTTTTTATTCTTGTCTTTCTGTGTTTTCTAGTTTATTGGGTTCATTTCCATTTTGTGTCATTCTAGTTCTTTTATATTTCCTGAGTTATTCTCTGTTCACCTCTTGTGTTCGTTTCCCTTCCCCTTGGCTTCCTTCTAGATGCTTCCATCCACACCTGCTCCCCATCAGCTCATTAGTCCAGTCTTTGTTGCGTCTCCCATATATACTCTCCCTGTGCAGTTCCTCAGTGCTGGTTCCGCGTCTTTTCCTGGCTCCCCCCGTGAGTTTTCCCCTGACGTTGTCTGGTTTGTGGTTCCTTGTATTTTGTACTTCGGTTTTTGGATTTTTGCCTCAGTTAATTTATTAAAACTACAAAAACTCACCTCTGCATTTGGGGTCTCAAAACCTCAACCCAACCGTGACATGCACATCATCAATTTAGCACTTTTGGCAAATTCTGCTCCATTAACACATTAATTTCATTGTGATTAATTGTATAATATGTTATATTACATGATTTATAGACTTCATTGACTTGACAATAACTATGCAATGTGATGGACCGATTTTTTTAAATTAGTAGATTAAAGTTAATCTACTGATGCTATGAAACAGCCAGTCTGTGTCAAAGTGATGAATCTTTATTTTAAAAGCATTAAGTCCCCTTGAAATTGAGAACATTGTGGTTGTTCGATAATTTAGCCGATTGTTTACATTGCGACCGGTTTAACTAGGGAGTACCAATATGGCGGCCGGTGGCTTCAGTTTAACCCCGTACATGACCTGAGGTTAGAGGCTCTAACGAGCTGTAGATGTCAAATTTAAATATTCTGCGCTTAAAATAATCTCACAGGTTAATTCAGTGGCTACAGTTTCATGCTCAATGCAAAGCCTGGTTGATTGGGTTGGAGATTTTTGTCACATTCTCTATTTTAACCTTTACTAGAAGTAAGGAATGAAATAATAACAATAAGACATTAATAAATGGGAGCCGGCAAAACTTTTAGATAAACTGTCTGTTGAATCTCTACCAGTATTCCAGGAACTGGCTTCACTGAACAGCTGCTGACAGTCATTTTGTCTCTTCAAAACAAATGAAGCAGCTGTTTTCTTAGTTTACAACAATGGGAGATGGTGGTGAGCAGAATGAGTGGAGAACATAATTAAGGTCTGAAGGAACTGGGAAATTGAAAGGGAATGATGAGTAAAATTGCTGGAATGGAAATCCCATTCGCTCATTATGTGAAGGGAGCTTTTTTCAGTCATGGGGAAAAGGAAGCTCGGGTCTTTTTACCTTTAAACACAGGAATGTTGAGTTTGTTGAAGTCTTGATTTGGCTGCTTGGCCACATGCATTCTTCTCCTGCAGTCATGTGGCCTATTTTATCTGAGCAGGGTGGAAACCTTTACTTCTTTACTCTGTGGCTGAGCGGTGTGTTTCAGGAAGAGCGATTCCAGCAGCAACTCCTTCAGAATGTGTTCATATGGACAGTTGTTGTTAGGATCAGTTGGCCACATGGTTACAAGGAGGTTTCACCAACCTGCTTCCTTTAGCCGCATGCTGGAACAAATTAGTTTATAAATCTTTCTTACGATTTAGGAGAAAATACCTC
>NW_015150703.1:100909-101743 GCF_000732505.1 Cyprinodon variegatus
CCCCCCCCCTCCACCCACACGCATCCACACAGAAACTCTGCAGGGCCTGTCACACTGTCAGCTGCCTGTACTGCTTCCTGACTGTTGACCCTGACCTCGCTTCAATCAGCTGGGATTAGCTTAGCTGACATTAGCTGACAGCGCTGACTGGGACGCCCTTCATAACTGGGACACAAAGCAAACACTAAAAAAACAAGGTCACGTTGTTTTCAGTACACATGAGTATTTCCAGAATCTTTCACATTCATATAAGATGCAGAATGGATAATAGATGCATGAAATGAAGGCAAAACTGGAAGAAAAGGGAAACTAATCGTGATGGTTTATCATGTATAAAGTATTCGCTCCCTGTGTTGAACCCGTCACATTAACTGCTTCTGGTCTCTGCTCATAAAGCCAACCATTTAAACCCGGGCGTAAACTGTACGATATTTGGCCCTTTTAAGGTGGATTTTCCAATCGTTTTCGATCGGGTCGACTTTCAGCCTGATGGTGCGTGATGTAGCTGTACAGGGGGTAAGGAGGGGCGATCAGCCTCAACGATCACCCTCCCATCAGGAATCGTAAGTTCGGGAGATAATCCAACCTGTTTGGAAGGATTCTTCTTCTTCTTCCTCTCAGATGTAAACCCAGCAGCATGGCGGGGGGGCAATGAGTGAAATGGAGTTCTTTCTGTCAAACTGACAGACCGTAGTAGCCACGTTAGCTCAGCCATGTCTTTGTCCAAATACGTCGTCTCCTTTTCTTTTTAGGGCTTTCAGCACTAAATTGCCCAAATATCCAAGGCAGCACGTTTCACTCTAGTGAGCTTCATGTTCCGCTGCTACTGGTTTG
>NW_015150703.1:104619-105754 GCF_000732505.1 Cyprinodon variegatus
TAATCATCGCAAACGTATTAGTTTTAGGCATAAATAATGAACCATTGGTTATCCCTTGCTGACCAGAGTTTTTATCTAAAATGAAAAACTTTTTAATTTTTTTTCACCAAAAATAACAAAAAACAGAATGAAATAATAAGATTTAAGACAAAAACTAAAAGTTTTGGGCGAGTAATCCACTCTGTTACTGTTTGTTTTCCGCCTGTGGTCCTAATAACAGTCTGCCAAATTACTCCTCAACATCAACAGATCAATAGAGCCAGTTGGTGTGAAACTGAATAACTGCAGAAAAATACAAAATAAAATATTCAACCATCTCATATAAGCAGAGTTATGCTGAGATTCTATTGATTCATTTAGTTCGATGGTTTTATGGGACTGAGGAAGGATACCCACCTTCAGTAGACTAGAAGCTTTATTGATTACTAAAATAAAGTTGGAAAACTGTAACTTTAGATCATTTAATATATTTTATTTCCTTTTTTTTTCTTCATTTTTTCCATTCTCTGAGTCTGGTGATTAGCTGCTGTAGGGAAGCCACCAGGAATCTGGGTCCCAAACTGCTATAAATATGCACTAAAGAATATCATTTACAGTTTTAATGTCATTTTTCTGCCCCCTCCCTGTGCAGATCACTGCATTAAGTTTCATTATTACTTTAAGAAAGGACTGATTGTTTCTCTGCTGCCCTGAAACATTATGGTTCATTCATTTATACATGTAATGTGTTTGCTAGTTACTGTATTTGCTGCTTCCGGCAGCTCATGAGATTTATAGATGTCTATTAATGGCTGTAACTCAATTTGAAAATAAAAATCTAAAAACTGAACTATTTTAATATTAACAGTAATTTTAATACAAGCTGCTGAAGGCAACTGAATGTTTTCCTTCAACTGTCCAGGATCCAGTAAAAAGAACTGCAGCACGTTTTTATTTTATAGCGATCATTTTGTAGAATTAAAAATGTGTTTCGATATACTTATATGTTTAAAGCAATTAGATTTTTTTGTTTGGTAAAGAATGAAAATCTGAGACTCAGTAATGATGCTAACTGGCATGTCTGTGATAACAATGTAGCTCAGCTTCTTCACTGGGACAGTGGCCCGTTTAAGGGAGGGGGGGGGCGTTTAAGGGG
>NW_015150703.1:106021-108078 GCF_000732505.1 Cyprinodon variegatus
TGAGAGGAGAAACTGGCTCTCAGCGTTCGCCAGCTCCTCCCTCTCATACCACAGGAAATTGTAGACGACCATCCAAGGGCCAACCAGAGGCCATCCAAGGGCCAACCAGAGGCCATCCAAGGGCCAACCAGAGGCCATCCAAGGGCCAACCAGAGGCCATCCAAGGGCCAGCCAGAGGCCATCCAAGGGCCAGCCAGGAAAAGTGGGGATGTTTTGAATGGCTACTACTGTACTCACAATATATACATAAAGTAGTCAGCCAAATGTAAAAACAAGACTAATAATAACTAAAAAAACTTTTTAAAAATTGCAAAAGAGATTGTCCCATCCAGATATGAAAAACACAAATATTCTATATAAATTCAGAGGGTAAAAGCTTCAATTAGAGAGATGGTCGTTGGTGCATACCATATGTGGCATAACTACATTGTTCTATGCTGATTTTAAACATCTTCTGATGGGAACCTCCAAAAGGATAATTCATGATGTCTCATAGTGGTTTGAAGATCAGGTGTTCACTGGGCTCCACTGGTCTTCATACTCACCAGTTCTCCATCCAAACAGGACCTTCAGAATGTGATGTAGCAGCAGATACACATCCAGGCAGCGGCGGCTGGTGGAGTTTTCTCCAGGGGGGTGGGGGGTGGGGATTATAAATTTAAATAGACATATACCAAAACCAAGTACTTATATACTAAGTTATCACAGCAGTGTATTTATATAAATGCCAACAACAAAACATTATAAAAACACAGAAACAGAAGATCATTTGACGTACAGTTTTACTTTTTGTACATAAATCTTGCCCTTCTGAGGTAAATCTATCACAAACCGAAAAACAAATCATTTACCAGTTTAATGTTGGAGAAGCTATTAGTCAGCCTGATAATTTTTTAATATGTGTAATATTTGTTTATTTAAGAGCAACTACGCAAATGAACAAACAACTAGACTCATTTCTGTTATTTTCCATGTGAATCCCAGATTGTTAATTCTCCATGATTGCAGTTTAAACTGAAATATGTGATAAATGTTTAAGAAGCCTTTTATAATTCCAATCAAGAACAAACGAAGCGGTTCTAATGGAATGAAATAATCCAAACTTGAGCTTATTTTCTGTTTTGATAGCTGCTCTTTAACAGACAAGAACATTAACATTTTGAAGTTTAGGAGTTCTGCAGGGACCTGTGAATGTGGCGGACCCATCCTGACCATTTTCCCAGGATAGTAAATAGTAGAACGCCTCCAGGCTGCTGTTATAATGAGAACTAATCACTTCTCCTTTATTCCCTCTTCTATTAAACCATTCAGCAGCAACAGACAGAGCTCGTCTTAACTAATTGCCACCAAGAGATTTCTAGGATTTACTCAGATTGTGTTGTTTATTTGTCTGTTTGTTTTTCGGTTATTTTAATGGTATAACTAAATGCATGGACGTTGGAAGCTACTGGTGAATTTCCTGCTGGGACTAATGAAGTTTTCTGATTCCATCTTTGCTTCATTTCCATTTTAGAAGGGTTCCTCTCTCATCCTCTGCTTTAACACGTTTAGGGAACATTTAGCATGTGTTCCCATCCTCCACCCTTCTTCCGTCTCTCTCACACTAATCATGGAAGCAGATTCAAATATGTCTGTCAGGAGATCTTCCCTTCAGAGAAGATTATATCGGCTAAGATCTCCTCCCTAGAGAAAATCTGGTAGAAGTGTTGACACTTATCTGGGTCCCCTGCAGCCATCGCCGTGCATCCAAAGCAAATGGATTAATGAGCTGCAGTTAACACTGCAGATTCTTATCTCTGGGTTGTGCTTCTCAAATATGACCCACTTCTGTTTAAGTAGAAAAGTTTAAAGTCATTAGCAGGGGTGGGAAGCTCCAGGCTTTAAGGGCCCACATCCTGCAAATTTTTTATATCCCAATTCCAACAAACTTTAGTCATGTGACTGAATTACCTCCTCATAAGGCTGCTGACCTGATCATTTGATCCAGGTTTGTTTAGGGAGGCTTACATCATTCAGTCCTTAAGGCCTAAAGCAGCGGCTCTTTAATGCCCCCCCCC
>NW_015150703.1:108608-110052 GCF_000732505.1 Cyprinodon variegatus
TGAGTTGGATGACTAAGAATCTTCTCCAGCATTTCCATTTTGTTTGTTTGTTTGTTTTAATATGACTTGCAGGAAGTTAACCAAACATGCATTTTTTTTTTTTTTTTACTTTACTGAGTTGGATGACTGAGAATCTTCTCCAACATTTCCATTTTGTTTGTTTGTTTGTGTATAATAAACACATTTAAATAATAAATCTTAACATTTCTATCAAGGAAAGCTTGCCTCATATCCTGCATCAGGTTTCAGCGTGGCGCGGTGCGGCGCGGCGCCAGGCAGGTGGCTGATGTAAACAGAGCGGTGGGTGTGTCTCAGGCCCAAAGGGAAAAAAAAGGAAGATGGCTGATGAGAACAATGGATTCAGAGAAGGATGGAGCGAATCATCTGCTATCATCACCAATCAGGAAGGATGTTTGCTTTGGAAGGAGAAACTGCCAAATAATAAAAATTAGGAAATGCATTTTTTGATGGAATTTAAACTAAGAACACCAAAGTGCTGATGAAGGTTCTCAGTCATCCAGGTCATAGTCATTCCATAAAAATTCAAAAAATATCCACATTTGAATTGAGAAAGCTTCCTGGAGAGGTGGCGAAACGTCTTCAAATCTTGAAAACCAAGTCCAGTGGATATTTTTTTAATTTTTACGGAATAAGAGCACGAAACATGGTACAGCAGAGTCACATGATGTGACGTTTGCTCCAGGATAAACATTTAATCATTATTATTTATTTAAGCCCATATAGTCCTTTTTTATAGTGAACTAATACACTTAGAGCCGGCATTACCATGCAAGGCTTTTGAAACACTTTTGCATTTTTGCGGCTCCAGACAGATTTGTTTTCTTGGTCCGATATGCTTCTTTGAACGGTTTGGGTTGCCGACCCCTGACCTAAAGGAAAGATAAATATCTTACATTAAGTAAGGTTCAGTTATAACTTCTAATTTCTCTGGAATGAGATTGACCGGTCTCTTCTCTGCTTACAGCTAGTTCAGAGTTCAGCTGCCTGCCTGCATTGAGCATTTTGAGTCCGTGTTTTTTCCTCTCTCCTGCTGTTCCCGTGTCCGCCTCTCAGTGTGACATCATCGCATCTGTTGCTTTAGTCATAATATTATCTGCAGTCGTTATTCGTTGCACACATGGTAGCTAAATGGAGGAGGGGAGACACAGCAGCGGTCAGGGAATTTAACCAGCAGCTACTTCCATATATGCTTAAGTAAAAGAAAGGAGACGGGTTGGTTAAAAAAAATTGGAGATGCCACAGAAACATCTGTTCGTTAGACATATGGAGCTTTTACGGCTAAAAATGGCAAAAGATTATAAATTTATACAATTTGGGATTATAATGCAAAAAGCCTGAGAAAATAGTTTAAAGCTACAGTGTGTAATTTTCAGCGACATCTAGCGGTCAGACTGCAGACTGCAGCAACATCCACATCTCCCCC
>NW_015150703.1:110593-112809 GCF_000732505.1 Cyprinodon variegatus
TATGTAGCACCCCGCTGCTTTTTCCAGTGTTAACTGGGAGAAGAACTGCACTGACTGGTGGAGTCTCTATTTGGGTTTATTATATTTCACATAGAACCTCACAGGTTTACTGATGCTGAGTTAAAACATGCTCTTCTGATTACCATTTACCATACATATAAATAAATAAAAACTCCAGACAGCTCGTTACAAAAAATTGTTTATTTTTAATGAAACTTGGGAAAAAATAAATGCCTAACCCAAAAATCAGGCTTACCCAATACCTTTAAGGCCAAACTTAGAGAAAAATAAAACCGGTTTGGGATTTTTCCTTCTCGTTCCGTTATTCCCTGCCCCATAACTTTGTATTTTGCAACGATAACCGAACGGTTTAACATTTTGTTTTTGTTTTTTCAAACCCAAATTTTTGGCATCAATATAAATCCATACTTCTATCAGAAAAATGACGACTTGAGCACCGTACCACATGTGAATGCTTCAGAGAGAAGCTAAAAAGCAACCCTTCAGACGGGTGCATTTATCACACTGCCAGTTCATCCTAGTAGATGAGACAAAACACACAGCGTCCATATCTATTTATGACAGCCACTCGATGCACATCCCACTTCACAACATCCTCTATTTCATATTGCTTCAGTCGCCACGTCGAGCACTTCTGTGTTTGCGCTTTCACTCCTGTCTGATTGTGGGTATCAGCTGCCAGCAAAGTGTCTGTAAGAGCTGTCAGCACTACTGTCACCATCCTGCCCTGCATGAACAACAAACCAAACTGATTCAGGTTCAGATTCAATTTGCCAGGGGGGTATAATTTATTTGAGTCTCCATTAGCCTTTGGCCTCATCTATCACCACATAATGTTGGGCAGACATGTTGCTGGTCAAAGCGCTTTGATCTGAGTGGGTCTGTCAGCAAAGTAGCCAAGAGCGTTTCAGTCAGTCAGCCGATGGAAACACGACCAGACAAGGAGGAGAAACCAGAAGTAAAGATGGCAGCATGGAGGGCAGCAGGGTAACAAGGAATATTCAGTTCAAAAGGTGAAATTAGTAGTAATATTTGGGAATGAATNAAAAAAATCGGAATTGAGCATTAAGGCCTGCAGTGTGAACGTAGCCTAAGAGGCAGAGACTTAGAGGCAAAGATGGTTTCTTGCAGATTTAATGAAGATGTTGATGTACAGAAGCAAAAAATCCAGAAACAACAAGCAAGAAACTCAGGAATGAAGAACTAGAAGACACTCAGAGAACTAACCATAATGATCTCAGAATATTGGGCCCAGAATTCAAGGCGAGACGGGCAGTGGGAAAGTCCAAAGCGTTTATTAACAAACAGGTGTGCGGGGCTGCTCGTCTGCTGTGGGGCGGATCTCCGCAGGGATAGGAGAATACAGCTCAGTGACTGGATGTGGAGCTGAATACGACTTGGAGCAAAGTCACTGACCTGAATCAAAGTTCAGTCCGTTGGCGAAGAACTCTGCAGAATCCAGGACGGAGGTTTGACCGAAGTTGCGGCGGGCCTATAGAGCGAGCATAGCGGGCGCCAGCCGACGGCGAGCAGCAACAGAGTCCAGAAGGGAAATCCAAGGCTGAAGTCAGACGACAGTTTCAGGTTCAGAAGCCGGTTGAATCCAAGATCAGATACGACAAACAGAGCAGACAGGAGCAAGGCAAAACTCGAGATCCTCAGGGCAGAAAACTGGTCATAAACAGGAAAACATACAGACTAAAGATTGACAAGAAACGGCTCACCAAAACACTCGAATAACCTGGCGCTGATGGGAGGCAAACACACAACCTACATAGTAGAGGAACCAGGTGGGAATGATCGGCGATAATCAGCCGCAAAACCAATTAGACAGGGAGCAAGGAGCAAAGGAAAAAAACCAAACCATCAACGCCAAGATCATGACCCTAACGTAGGAAGGAAGAGAATCCAGCAAAGAGGAACTGCACAGGAGGTGTATATATGTGAGGAAGAACAAAGAAGGGCTAATCAGCTAATAGGGAGCAGGTGTGGATAAGTAACTAGAAGGGGAAATGAAACTGACACAAGGGGGGGGACAGAGAGTAACTCAAAATTATTATTATACATTAATGACTTGCCAGAGTCTTGTCCAGCAGCAGGTTTTCAGTTATATGCAGACGAAGCAGTAATTTATGGCTACGTTCACACTGCAGCCTGAAGTGACCCAATTCCGATTTTTTTGCCCATATGTGACC
>NW_015150703.1:112881-116252 GCF_000732505.1 Cyprinodon variegatus
GTCCTACTTTTCAGACCTAAAAAAATGTCTGGAGGGAATTTCAAAATCGTCCGGGATTTTGGTCGCCTGCAGTGCAGCAGAACCGAGCCATCAGCTCCGGGCTGGTCCGGAGATGACGGAGCATGTCTAAATCACGGCCCTTATCCTTCCCAATAATACACGTTTCTTAAAATGTCTGAAGTATAGATAAAAATAGGCTCCACCTCTTTTTCATTATCTAAATAGCGGCTAAAGCATTTGATCCTTTTCCTCTCCTATAATGTCTCCTGGTGTCTTACTGCTGCAAACATTTATCTTTACTAAAAAGACCCTAAGATCATTGACTTACCTACTCCCCCCTCTCTGCCGTTCTTGCTCTGGTTCAGTCCTGCACACGACACAGGCTAATTAATTACATGGTCTGAGATATATAACCCCCTTCCTTTCAAGTCCCTATAATTACCTTAGTTTTATGTTTGCACCAGCAGCCACTCTAAATCACTAAGCCTCTGTAGCGTGTAAATAATGAAACAAAATGCCCTCCTGTTGGCTGTGTAGTATTAGCTGAACTCATGTAAATGTGTCAGAAAGGCTGAAAGCAGGTAGGTGTCTGTTTTAAATCACTCATCTAATAATTGGACCAGGATATTGATTCTCTCCTGTTTGCTGAATTTACTGCTCTGATACAACAAAGGATTCTTTCATGCTAAAGGAAAGTAACGGTGTTTCGGCTAGTAATAGGAGATAAATGATAGATGAGGGAATTATTTACACCCACACAAACTATAGCAGCAAAGATCAAATTATAAATGACCTGTAAATGTAAATGACCTTAATTTTGAAGAAAAAAATTGACCTAATTTTCATCGTCTGCTTAGACCAATTAACACCTCCTGTTCAGAACATACTTTTGTTACAGATTTTGCTGAATTGTGTAAAAAATTAAATGAAATGACGTCAGTGTCTAGTCTGGTGGATGTTGACTGAGAGGCAGAGATGGTTTCTTGCAGATTTAATGAAGATGTTGATGCAAATAATCCAGAAACAACAGGCAAGAAACTGAGGAATCAAGAACTAGAAGACACTCAGAGAACTAACGTAAGAATAAAGAGAATCCAGCAAAGAGGAACTGCACAGGAGGTGTATATATGTGAGGAAGAACAAAGCAGGGCTAATCGGCTAATAGAGAGCAGGTGTGGATAATTAACTAGAAGGGAAAATGAAACTGACACAAGGGGGGGGACAGAGAGTAACTCAAAAGATACAACACTGCTTAAATATAGCTAGAAAACAACTAGAATGACACAAAATGGAAAAGAACCCAATGACCAAGAAAAGACAGAATCACAATCCAAAAAGTTAAACAACGATCCACTGGACTTCCAAGTTTGAGGATGTTTCGCTTTTTTCAATTCAAAATGTCAGAAATACTTCCAGGCTTTATACAGTAGCCCAACAAATCCTAATCAAATTATTGGGATTCATATACAGGTTTACTTTTTGTCCATAAATGTTTCCCTTCGGAGGCTTTAGGAAGGTGAATCTGTATTTTGCATTCTCCAATGTTGGGTCAAAAACCTAAAAAAATATTTCCAAGTTAAATAATTGAGAAGCTCTTAGTCGCTTTATATTTTTTAATATATAAAAACTATTTATTTTCTGAGAATTTATTTATTTAAGAGCAACTATGCAAATTAACAAACATCTAGAAAAAGTTTTTCCATGTGAATCCCAGATTGTTCATCCTTCTTTGGCTTTTCTAAAAGTGCTTTAAATCAGTCCTAGCTGTTTCTATCCAGGCTGGATCAGATCCTGACCTTTGATGCAGATATTTTTGATCTGTGCCCAATATTGAAGCTTGGTCTGCGCTAGGTTATTCCACGCCAAAAGAGGGCCAATCAGGAACTAGCTGTGGGTCTTGATACGGCTGAGACGGTGAGGTACCAAACAGGAAACAGGAGTCGAGCGCATGTAGATCTGACCAATCAGAGGCCTCCTTTCTCTCCTCCTTGCAACTCTATCTGCAGTACAGTCTGTGGTCACCTACAATTTTGGAGAGGCGGGGGGGCATCTGCGTTAACTGTGACAAACACGCAGAAGACAAGCTGGTTTGTGAGCATAAACCAGGCTTTAGCCTCGCTGCATGCAGTTAGCCTAGCCTTGTAGCCAAACCAGGTCCTGGAAAAAAACAGAGTGAACCGCCTCCATCTGTCATTGGACCGCTGAAGCCGAACGACCCCCATTCCAAAGGGGCGGACCCGTTCCTCCAGTTCAATTTGCATCTTTATTAAAGAAAAACGAGGCTTTGTTTATTGTCCACTCTATGAAACCTGGAACTCAACGCTATTTCTGACTATTTTCAATTGGAAAAGCTTCCTGGATGGAAGAGAAACGTCTTCAAACTTGGAAACAAAGTCCAGAGGATTGATTTTAACATTTTTAGAATGACTCTGACCTGGATGACTGAGGATCTTCACCAGAAAGCTGCACTATGACAGCAAAGCTTTCAGAAAGCTGCTTAATCAAAGGGAGGAGCTGTAATTTCATGGCGATAAACATATTGACTGACTGTATCCATGCTTTGCATATTAAGGAAAAACAGTAGATTGTGTATTATTTCCTAAACTTCTTATTACATCAAGTACAGTTATAACAATATACCCCATGTTCTTGCCACACATTACAGCACGTAACAACATACCACCCGGCCATGATGAGAGAGCCGCTGAGCCTAGCTGAGCAGCCATTTAACCCAGATTAGCCCTCCACTTTGATCTCTGAATAGATATTCAGCTCAGCTACTCCTCTGCTGATCCCTTCTTCCCGCCACCATTTTCTATCCTTTGGGAATGCCTCATCTTAACGGGAAATGTGACAATGCAGAGGGTGAAAAACAGGGCAGATGCAAGTGAAACTAACATATGTTATAAATAATTCACTGTTGGCTTTCCTTGGCTCTTTAAACAAAATCTGAAGGATTTTTGTTTTTTTATTGGTTCCATAAATAGGATAAAACTAAGCAGTGAACATTGATGCTTTAGAATAAAGAACCTTATCCAGTTTGCTAAATTCTGCAATAATGTTTAAAAACACAGCTGCATCAAAACTGACTTTTTAAAATAGCTTTTAAACTCTACTGCTGATATGCTTCTTTTGTTCTTATCTGAAAAATCTCTTTTGTCTGAAAATCTCAAATAGTTTTACCCTCAGAGAAGTTTTTTTGGTCAACTAACCGACTGCAAAATAAATGCTAAAGATTTATAACCGTCCGTCTGTCTGTCTGTCTCTCCGAGCCAGCTCCCATGTCAGTGGATGAAGAGAGCACATCCAGTTAGTCACAGTCAGAGAAACAGGACTACACTGGAAAACAGGCCAAGCTCCAACATCTAGAA
>NW_015150703.1:116262-118687 GCF_000732505.1 Cyprinodon variegatus
TGTAATTTGTTAATATTTAACAATATTTAATTTGCTAATTTTCGGCTTCCCGTCATATTTATAGACCACCAGTAGGGGGCGTGAAAAACCACCCATCGCAGGAAAATTATGAAACATATTTTAGCAAAAAATCTCATGTGTATATCCAATACCCGTTACATTTAGAAACAAAGAATATAATACTATTTATGAATTTGCCTTTCTATCATAATGAATTTGTTTTTTTTCCCTCTTAAATTAGATTTACATAAAAAAAAAAAGTCATCCAGGCCTTGAGTTCATGGAATGATTGAGTTCTGCTATTATTGTTTAGGGGTCGGCCATTTCTCTAATCCTTTTTGCATAATGTTTAGTGTTTGCCTCCACCCTACAGCTATTATTGTTTAGGGGTCGGCCATTTCTCTAATCCTTTTTGCATAATGTTTAGTGTTTGCCTCCACATACGCTCTGATCATGACATAAGTTCATACTCATCTCTTTTTGATTAAATTGCTTTCATGCCTTGTTAACCTTTTCTGTCTGTCTGGGCCAAAAGCAATGAGAGAGTGATGGATGTTTGCTGGAGGCTGAATCTCGTCTCTGTTCTTCGTGGCTCTCCAGCTCATCCTTCCTTATCCGACATAAAGTCTCTGTTCTGCGTAAATTCGGTGTTTTATTTGCGTCTCTTTCAGGTTTCTCGGAGTGCCTCCTGGTAGAGGTAGCTGCCCACTCACTGGTCCGCTGCCCTTTGACCTCATTTACACGGACTACCACGGCCTGCAGCAGATGAAGCAACACATGGGTCTCTCCCTCAAGAAACACAAGTTAGTGACCAAGTCTGCTTTAAACAAAGTGCAACTGAAATATACGGTGGCCTGGAAGGGTATCGGAAACATTTAAAGTCGTAGGAAAGTCGTATTTAAATGTCAAATCAATCTGGCTTAAACATGTATATAAATATTCTCTTTATCAGAAGATATCATTTCAAAATTTAGAAAATTTCTATGAAAAAAATCCTGTCTTAAAATCTATAAAATAAATAAAAACATGTCTATTAAAGGAATAACCTAGCTATTTTTAAGGTTTAACAAGCCATTCTATCTTTCATTTTTTTTTATGAATGATAGAGATTATTCATAATTTAATTCTTGAAAAACCACCATAAAGCAGAACATAATCTGAATTTTGAGGCTATTGCAGAAGAGTTTAGTTGATCTCATGTATTTCTGTGTTTTTTTTTATTTCAATCTATTTCATTAATTTCCAACATTGGCAGTTAGGTTTTATGGTTGTATTTTTAGACTAATAAAAACTTGCGATTACATGTATGTATACGACTATATCTTATTCTGTTTGCTATTTTTTTTTTATGTTAGAAACTTACTGTTGCATCGGCTTCAGTAAAAACTGGAAACATTCAAATCAATATTACTTAAAGAAAACGGATATTATGACAACATAGCTAACAGCAAACACATAAACTGCCACAGCAATATCTGTCAATCCCAATTCCATCACACAGCAAGTTTAACATCACAACATGATGTCAGGGTTAAGAACAGAGGACTGAGTATTCAAGGCCAGACAGACGGTGGATTACCTCAAAAAGCATTTATTTAAAAGCAGCGATGAGGGCCTCTGAGGCTGGAAACTCTGCAGGACAGAAACACAGATTAGTGACCAAATAAATCTAATGGAGGAAGATTATGAACGTGAGTCACTAACCTGGTTTACAACTTCAGCCCATGCCCTGAGAACGAGTTAGGATCCATCCAGTGGCCTGCCAACGAGATACGTCGGGCGCCTCCCACAGTGTCCTAGATGGTGAAGCACTGGAGATCATGCAGTATTCCGCAGCCAGGTCAGGCAAACAGATCGGAACAGGCAGGCTCAGAGGTCCAGGAGTCTGACGCTTGGTCAGGCAAACAGATCGTAACAGAACAGGAAGGCTCAGTGGTTGAGAGGAAGAACAGGTCAGGTCACAGTAAAATAGCTCGCACCACTGGCACAAGAGAACAAGATAATCTGGCCCTGATGACTGGATGAAAGCGCCTTAACTAGAGGCAGGAGCAGGTGGACAGAGTTAGACAGGCAAATGGAAAGAGTAATTAATCCAGTCATCAGTGCCAAGATCATTACATATGACATGAAGTATAATGTTGGACGCATATTAAATACTGAAAACTTAACAACTGTCCTATACAAGCACATGAAATTATCACCCTGCACCCATTTCTCCACACATTGTTTAACAACAGACCACATTTTTAGGAGCTTCCAGGTGCTGTTATGATCATTCTAGGCTAACTGTGATCAGGAGAGAGATGCTAAAGCAGGAAGGACAGTAAAGATGTGTGTGTGATTTTGTTTTAGTTAAATGGAGAGGTCCACTTCCTATAACCTGACTCCGCCAGATGGATTTGCTCCGCATATCCATCTGGAAACC
>NW_015150703.1:118697-126426 GCF_000732505.1 Cyprinodon variegatus
GACTTTTTATGGGTAATTAGCATTAGGTTAGCACATAACAGTTTCTATTATTCGCCACCACTTACTGTACCAACGGCTTACAAAGTAAATTTTAACTAATGATCAAGTAACTAAAGCTTTATAAAACTGAAGTCAAGCTACACATAAATAAGACTTTAGTTAAGAAGATTGTCTTGTCTTCTATGTTTGATTTTCTGTTATATGTCAAATAATGAACTGCATTTTACTAGATAATAACACAATAATTAATTGATGTTGTTGAAATTAATGAGTTATCTGGTAATAACTGTTTGAAATCTAAGAAGTCCAACTTTACCTTGTCTGCCCCACCCTGCCAATGAGCCTGATTATATATATATATTTATTATTTTATTTTAAATTAAAATTTGAAATATTTCAAAATATATTGATATTTATTTTTTTAATGTGCATGAAAAATATTTAATATTAAGCGTTGTTTAATTTTTCGTCAGATCGGTGACGTATGTCCAACATAGGGGGCAAAAATCTTTGCACATTGACTCTCGTCAAAAGTTTTCCATGTGCAGCAGCTCCTCTGCAATACAAACGAGAGAGAAATGGTGCAGAAACGTCTTTTTCCAGGACCTGGTTTAGCTCCAAGGCTAGGCTAACTGTCTGCAGCGAGGCTAACTGCATGCAGTGCGGCTAACTGCGTGCAGCGAAGCTAACTGCATACAGCGAGGCTAACTGCGTGCAGCGAGGCTAACTGCGTGCAGCGAGGCTAACTGCATGCAGCGAGGCTAACTGCATGCAGCGAGGCTAACTGCATGCAGNGCAGCGAGGCTAACTGCATGCAGTGCGGCTAACTGCATGCAGCGAGGCTAACTGCATGCAGTGCGGCTAACTGCATGCAGCGAGGCTAACTGCATA
The DNA here is from genome assembly GCF_000732505.1 of Cyprinodon variegatus. Taxonomy (NCBI): domain Eukaryota; kingdom Metazoa; phylum Chordata; class Actinopteri; order Cyprinodontiformes; family Cyprinodontidae; genus Cyprinodon; species Cyprinodon variegatus. The sequence continues at coordinate 119,589 of NW_015150703.1, forward strand.
CAGCGAGGCTAACTGCGTACAGCGAGGCTAACTGCGTGCAGCGAGGCTAACTGCAGCAGCGAGGCTCACTGCATACAGCGAGGCTAACTGCATGCAATGCGGCTAACTGCATGCAGCGAGGCTAACTGCATACAGCGAGGCTAAGGCTTTATCCTGCTTTCCCTGCCTCCTTGTTCAAACATCAGGATCTGATCCAGCATGGATAAAGACAGCTAGGACTGATTTAAAGCACTTTCCAGAAAAGGCAAAGAAGAATAAAAAAAGAAAGTTTGGGATTCACATGGAATATAATAGAATATAGTCGACTTTTTCTAGTTGTTTGTTTATTTTCATAGTTGCTCTTAAATAAACATATTCTCAGAAAATAAATAGTTTTTAGATATTAAAGAATATAAAGCTGACTAATAGTTTCTCCATTATTAAACCGGTTCATTATTTTTTTGGTTTGTGACCCAATATTGGAGCATGCAAAACACAGATTAACCTTCACAGCCTCAGAAGGGAAAGATTTATGGACAAAACGTAAACCTGGACATTAAATTATGTTTTGTTTTTATCATGTTATTTGTTGTTGGCATTCATATAAATATACTGGTGTGATAACTTATATATCTAAGTGTGCGTTTGATTGGTTTTTGGTATACCTCTATTTTAAATTATAGCCCCCTCTGGTGAAAACTTCACCAGCCGCCATTGATCATTTCTCTCTGTATGTCCCGACGGCTAAGCTAATCATTGGTAGCAGAAAATTATATAAAATCTTTGATAAAAGGTATGTGGAGAGCATTTAAAAAGTTTATTGCAAACAGTTTGGAACGAATATCAAGCAGGCAGATAGTTAGGAAGCTTGAACAGAGTGGTGACGAATGAAGCAGACAATTAGCCGGCTTAAGGAGGCAGATAAAGGCAGAACAAGCAGGACCCAACGTTTACACGCCTGAGAAGACAGATGACTGAACAGAGTGGAAGCAGGCTTTGAGCAGACAGGATGATGGGAGAACGAAGTGGAAACAAGCAGAAACAGTACAGAGTCAGAAGCTGTTGAGAATCAGATAAAATAAATCCGCTCTGCTCTCCCGAGATCTAGATAGTGACAGCAAGCAATACGAGCAAAACTTTAACACGATGACTCCTGCCACTTGGGTGCCTGGAATCAGTTGTCTTAATAATCCTACTAGGTTTGCAGCAATGTTGGATTCAGAAAATGTAGGTTTGCAAATAAATAGAAATTGAGTCTACACAGGAAAGAGATTCAAGGAGCTTCTGCAGGAGCGGAAGGAAAAGCCCAACCCAACTTCAAGCTTTCCTTCTCCGAATCCCCTCCTGCAGCCGTCTTTTATTAACAGAACATGACGCATGGTTACAAACAGAGTATTGTTCTGACAGAACAACAGATCAGTTCATGAAGACAGAATGCTCCATCAGAATGACGAGGCAGGATGGTCTCCTGACTGAATCATGAGACAGGAGTGGAGCATCCCCTCGCACAAATGTTTTATAAGCACACATTCATTTTATAATCATCATTGAATAAACCTAACAAGCAACATGTCCACTTATGCAGGAGCATTTTTTGCTTGGCACTGGCAATGTGANTGAGGACCCCTTGCACCAAAGTAAAGACATGTTGCTGGTCCTCACTTTATTTTTTGCTCATTGTTAGGCTTAGGACTGAGATGTGATTTGAGTTTAGATCAAGGTTAGTGATCTGTATGCACTTGCATTGGGGGGCACAGGGCTCGCTCCCTCTTGTGACCCATTCATCCATCCACCAAGCGATCCTCTTCCGCTGAACAGGTGTCTCCCCGTGCCCCAAACACCTCCCCAAGGAGGCGTCCAGGAGGCATCCTAACCAGATGCCCGAGCCACCTAAACTCCCCTCTTTGGACCCATTTGGTGAAAACCATATGGCACAGTGCCGTCTCTGGAGCCAAAACGCATGCTAAACTGTGCCATTGGGAGCTAAAACGTGTGATAAACTACTCTAAAGTTCCCTCCTACGAGCCAAAAAGCAAACGAAACTGCCCTCTTGGGGCCGAAGCATGTGCTAAACTGCACCCCTGGGTGACAAAACGCATTTTAAAGTGCCCACTTAGGAGTCGAAACACATGCTAAAGTCCCTCTTGGGGTCAAAACAGGATTAGGGCATAGAGGGAATTGAAACCCCAACATGCTCTTTACTTCATTTTACCTTTGATTCGGAAGATGATAGAATATTTGTTAAATGGGGAGGGAAACTTCCTGTGTCTGTGAGGGATTGCTGCCAGAAAAAAAGTGTCCTTAATGGCTTTTGGCATTGACACAGGGTTTCAACATCCTGGAATCCAGGCCATGACAGGCATGACGAAGAGGCAAGAAAAAAGAATTAACACCTAAAAAAAAATAATAATTTAAACTGCCAGAATAAACTGAAGGAAAATAATCAGCTGCACATCCCTGAGAGTGAAGCAACATGAAGGCATTTCCGCCTCAGGCCTGTTTCATGCTGTTGCCTCACAACCAAATATTTTCTCATTCTGGATCCCAGTTTCCTTCAACAAACCTCTGAAATATGACTTTTTAAATGGTTTTCTTGTTTATAACTGCAGCTTGGAAAGTTTAAACAATGGGCTGCAATAGTATTTTATTTGTCTATGAGGCTGTATAAAATATAGAAATATATAAAACAAACAGGAGGCTAGAGAATAGAGATTTTAGGGAACTGAAGAGTAGAAAGCCTCTGGAACCACTTTTAAAGTTCCACTCCATGTATTTTTAAAATCCAATTATGAGCTAGAGAAATGCATTACTGGTGGAATTGGGAGGTATTTTCCCAGTGTGTTTCCTATTTGGCTGCCTTATCTTGTAACGATTTGTCCTTCGCTCACACAAAAGACACAAACCCCCACATTTCCAGCAGACGAACCACAGAAGTCAGCGCCTAATTGCTTGCTTTGTTCACTTTTCTGCTGTAGTTGTTAGAGAGAAGTCATGATCCTGACTGTCTCTACCAAGATGGGATTTTTTGTGTTTTTAAAGTCTTTTGTTCTTCCACACATTTACTGTTGAGGGTCTAACAGTCTTTAAAGTTCCTGAGGTATATGATTATACTGTCTATCTAGACAAACTTCTCATGTAATATTCCTTCTGCTATGTTAGAGTAACCCTATTTAACAAATCATTGAAACTTAAAGGTACGGCTTGGTCTGATGGGAGGTTTAGTGGAGGTATTATTGTAAATAGTTCCCTTATGTGCAGGAAAAAGGCTTAATATCACCATAAACTTGTTGGAAGAACAGATATCCTCAGTCTTGGAAAGCTAACAATTAAACAGAGCTCTGTGAAACTCTCTAAGGCAGGAGAAACCAGTTAAAAATCAGCGAGGCTGAATAAAGAAAACCAACAACCAGGAGACATTTGAAAATATAATCCATTACTTTAAACAGGATTTAAAGTCATAGGGAAATTATATTTAAATGTGAAATCATTCCGGCTTAAACATGTATATAAATGTTCTCTTTATCAGACCAGATTGTCCCAAAATTTAGAACATTTCTATTTTTAAAAAAATCCTGTCTTAAATTCTGTGTTTTTTCCCGTTATCTTCTGCAGGCCGGTTAGTTCTACGTCAGCCTGAACACCTAAATTCATCCAATCATATATCAACGGTCGTCTGTCAATTAAATGTTTTCAGTCATAGCATCTTGATTCATGTGTCGCAGCTAATATACGCAACGGTTGAAACCAGAATCCTTTCCTTTCCCATTGAGTTGCGTCCCAGTGTTCNGAAAAAGCTTCTGTATTTCAATTAAAGATGTAAAGTTATGGAACAACTTAAACGAAGATTTAAAACAAAGCAATAGTTTAATACAATTCAAAAGAAAATATAAGGAGGTCATTTTCAATAGAGATAGACATATGAGTGAGAGAAAGCAAAAATGTGTGTATTGCAGATAACAACTTGTTGTAAGGGTTTGAAAAGACAAACCAGCATGAAAAGGGAAATGTTTAGGTAAATATTAGTAACTGCTGACGGGCACTTTAACTTTCACTTGGCTCTGATTTTTTAATAACAGTAGGACTATAAGTTTTTCAAGTGTTTAGGGGGTAGGAGTTAATAAGTTTTCACTTCTTCCTACCCCATTTTGAGCATGATATATTAATTGAAACAAATATCTGTATTTTTTCTCTTCTTTTTTATGCACTTCTTGTTACTGTGCACTATTGTATTTTTATATTTGTATCATGTTCGAATAAATTTCAAAACATTTTTAGAGTCACTCTGGAAGACAGAGCTGTCTTCTTTATGTTTTATTTCAATTTTAAAAGAAGTGAACAAATAATACATAGATTTTATTCTTACATAATTGGTTTCTACTGCAACTGACAATCTCAAAGCACTTTCAACGGTACTTTGTCCTATAAAGACAAATTTTCACTCCTTTTTCAATAAAACAACACATTAAGTTAATGCATGGAGATTTTGCCCTCTGCTAAAAATAAAAATAAAATCAGCCTCAGCACAATCCAGGTCCAGCAGCCGCTGGCATTTAGTCAGTTATCTGCATTAGCAGCCATAGCCTTACTTCAACATGCAGCCTATGGGCCAACGCTCATCCCACAGATGCAGGATCGATGTCTAATTTCTAGCGTTCAAAGCGACTTATTTTGTGTATGTGTCTGGAGCTGTATCAAGCCGCTGCCTAAAGTCACAGCCACTTTGAAATTGCCAAATTTCAAGATGGCTGCATAATTTGCACATTTAGCAATAAAATGAAAACTGCTTTTTTATCAGAATCATATGGTTTTTGCTTTTTTCTTTCTAATAGCTTTCTGCCAACTTCCTCCTTCTTTAATAACGGCATGTTACATTTCACTCTATTTGCAATTAACCTTGATAAAATATGACTTTCCCTACGATCACATAGATTCCTAATGAAATGCATTGAGGCTTGGCACTGAAAATTAATGTATGTTTTGCTGTGTTTTGCTCTACCTTCACAGATGTCACATCAGGGTTATTGACACATTCGGGACGGAGCCAGCTTACAACCATGAAGAGTACGCAACCCTGCATGGCTATCGGACCAACTGGGGCTACTGGAACCTGAACGCCCGGCAGTACATGACCATGTTCCGTAAGATCATCCTGTGTTTTACTTATCGTTTGATACCTGGCATCTAATCTGCCAGTTTGTTAAGATGTGACTGTTCTTGTTAAAAAAAAAAGTCACCCTATAATAAATCAGCCCTTCATGCCATTAAAACACCTTTTTTGTCTTTTTAAAATTTCTGAAAATGTTAAACTAGTCTTTTCACTTCTTTTAACAGGTCTTGGCTGTTGTTCACATTCATTTCTATTTTTAGCACAGTGTTCCTTCTACCTCTACCGCTTCTCTTGTCCTGTTTTTCCTCCTATAACCTGCACAAAAGGTCTGATTCCTTTTGTCTCTTCACTTCCTGGCCGAATCATTGACTGCTTAACTGTCTCTTGCTTTTACATTCAGCCCTCAGCGTCTCAGCAGCAGGATCATTATATTGACAATGCTCAGCATATTGTAGACTCCCACATTCCAGACTGGTCAGAGCTATAATGAGTGACTCAACCTTCATACTTATGAGAGCGTGGCAGGCCTGCTTTTATTACAGATCTTCAATACTTGAGAATGCACTCTGCAAAAAAGGGATAATAAGCAGTTGGCTTACAAAAAGAAGTCAGCAGCGGAGGATTATTTCTGCCGTCGGTTTTTATCATGTCAAATTGCTTGAACTCACTGAGAAGACCACATGAAGTGCTTAAAACATACATTTTATAATATAAAATCGCTGCATTATTCTTTGAAATAACCAACAGGAAGCAGCTCAGTGAGTTATTATACTTCCAGTCACTGAACTATAGAGCGAAAGGATGGACTGATTTTCCTTGCATTCTTCTCTTCCTCTCAATTAGAATAAAAGTATGTTCCTCTCTTGTCTTCCTCTGTCTTTCTGCTTTCTTTTCACCTTCCTTCCTCATCACTCTGCTACTTTCACACTTGCACGCTTTCAGCCCACACACCAGACAATTCCTTCATGGGCTTTGTTTCAGAGGAACTAAACGAGACGGAGAAGAGGAGCATCCAGCAGAACAAAGTCAACAACATGGCTGTGGTGTATGGAAAAGAAGCCAGCATGTGGAAGGTATACTTCCCTAATCAAAGATGTGGTAAAGATCAGGTTTTTGCTCTATTTCGCTTTAGCTAGGCGTTTCTTATCTGTTTGTCATTGCCATTAGTTATCATGCATTTTCATCCTATAGCCTCATACTCTTCATCTTCCACTTCTCTGGAATCGGGTCTTATCAGAGACGCCCTGATTTCCCTCTCCCCAGAAACCACAGAAGGGTTCCAAGGCCGGCTGAGAGACATAGTCCCTCACGGTTGTCCTGGAATATTCCCTTCACCTCATGGGATTACCTGGAAAACCTATCAAAGCAGGCAGCCAACACGTATCTGAGTCAGTGTTTAAATTCCCCGTGGGAGGGATTTACCCCCATCTACTGGTGTTTTAAATCAATAACAAACGACCAGGAAGTGCTCTCTCTGGCTGTGCCTGAATGTCCGCCCGATTCCCTATTTAGAGCACAATATAAGCATTACGCCTTTTATATGAAACCCCTTTCTTAATGGCAGAAAAAACAGTTTAAACCAGGGAGCAATGGGCTTTTAGTGGCAGTGGGAACAGCTCGCTTGCCCAGTCCTTAGACCGATTTAAACTCGGTCCTCGAGGGCCGCTGTCTCTGCTCCAGCACAGCTGATTTTAATTGATAGTTGATTAACAGGCTTTTGCTGAACTGCAATCATTATAACCAGCTGTGCTA
>NW_015150703.1:127044-130387 GCF_000732505.1 Cyprinodon variegatus
TGGATGTTTCTGAGCTTCAGCAAAGCCTGATAATCTGCCATCAATTGATAACAGGTGTGTGAAAGCTGGAGAACATCTAGAACATGCAGAGCAGTGAGCCTTAAGGACCAGGATGAAAAACACTGCATTAGAGCATGTTGTCTGTCGCCTGTTTGTGTCATCACAGTTTAGCTTCATAGTGCGGTCAGATGTAGAAATATGAATACAGTTCATTTACAGGCAGTTTTTCTAGAAGTTTTCTGCTTATTCATCCACATTAAGATCAGCTGGGTCTCTATTCTTTAAATAATTATTGTTTGTGTGGATAAGGCCTCTGATTCAAATATAGCTGCTTGTAAAAGGATCACGAGGTACTCTGAACATACTGAACATACTGAACATGCATAAGGCTTCTCTTTCTAATCATGCTATAGAAGTTTTTTTTTCTGCAATTAATTCTAAAAGATTTTTCTTCTGTTCTTTTCTGTCTTTGCTGTGGATCGATAAACCGACTGGATGCTGATTAGCTTCAGGTAATCCTCTTTTCATTCTCATCCATTATTATTCCAAACCATATGGAGTTTATTGAACATTTGCAAACACATTTTATTGGGATTTTCTTTGATCTAACAAACTCTACATATAGCCCATGAAATGTCAGCTAAATAAACAGTAAACGTATCTGAAAGGTGTAACAGGAATTTCTACTCTCTAGGACACGCCCCCTTTTCATTTGCATATTGAGACAGAAATGCATACAGAAATGTTAAAAGGGAAGGCAGAAATGTAAAAAAAATATAAAGTCAAAAAAATAAATTAGGTAAATATTACAAAGGCAAATAAATAAAGAAGCTAATTAAAAGAGTTATATATATATTTATGTCTCACTGTATAATTTAATTTCTACTTACATTTATTTGTTTATTGTGTTTTTGTTGGCAATTAATTTTATGCTTATATATTTACTGAGCATTTATTTATTTATTTTTAAATATGGCAGAGTTGGTCCTCCATAGGCGTGCGGAGGAGTAGCAGAGGATGTGGAACAGTATGTGACGTATGTGAGCGGGGCGGAGCGCTGATGTGGGATATGGAATCTGGGGGCAACAAATGGCAAAAAAGAAATACTTAAGAACTCAAATACAAAAAAAAAATAAAATAAAACCAAATGGAAATAAAAGCAATGAAAAATAAAAGATAAAATTTAAACAGAACCAAAACCATGACATCTTGACTCTAAATTAAAAGGTACCTCCATCGCCTGTTAACAGGCCAGAAAAGAAGAGCAGTGTCACCAGGAGATTTATGTTCTACTTGATGTGATTCACCAACGAGCTGTTCCGATCTAAACCTGCAGGGGGAGCACTGACGCTCTCAAATCAATAATAAGACATTTTAATTGTTGACATATCAATTATAAACAGACAACAAAAATACAGTTACCTTCTGAAAAAGAAACATGGTTGATTCATTATTTACTAAAAAGCTGAGTTTTTCAGAATAGTTTTTCTTTTTTCTTAAAGGTTGAAAAAAAGGCTGCTAAGTATATTTTCAGCTGAGATATAATAAATGATAAATAAAGAAAGGTCGTTTATTACAAATAGCAGCAGAGTGCAGGAGAGCAGTAGAGTTTGACTTAAAGCTGATGAGGTAGAAAAAGAACCAAACAAAAGTGATAATGTTTTTATTTTCAGATGGGGAGAAACGTTTGTTTTCTGCATCTTTTTTCCAGTTTCTAGCTGATGAAAAAAAACCAAAATTAAATTTCTCTATCCTATTTAATCAAATTGAAAATATGAAAAAAATCTTAAATGATTTCATGTTGAGGAAGAGAAATAAGTAATAATCCAAGCTCCTAATATTAGTTAATTTAAATTAGTTTATAGTATTATATTTTACCTAGATAGAATTGATACATTAAAGAGCAAAACTTTAAGTATTCTTTATTTTGTTGCAAAGAAATAAAATATTTTGGTAAAAAAAGTTAATTAACAGAAGGATAATAATCAGTTAGAATAATGATTTTATTGAAAAAGTAATCTTTAGCAGCAACGCTGATACAAAGATACGTTCACACATTGTGTGGATCTTATCCTGAACATGGGAGGAAAAGCTGTACATGATTACATGCTTGTTAATGTTTTGTTTTTTTTTATTTCGAACATGCAAGAGAAAAAAAACAAAAAAAAAACAATAAAACAATGTTTAAAAACATTGGAGAGAAAAACAACAAACAGGGTACCCTTCTTTCCTAAATTAATATACCTCTATTACATGTGTGAAAAGGAGTAGGAAGAAGTAAAACTTTTGTGCTCCTGCCCCTTTAATGTTGAGACTCTTTTAGCTCCATAGCAGACATCCCAACTCTCCCGGAAGTTCCAGGAGAATTATACATCATTTTGACTAACTCTAAGTTAAAACTACTGTTTTCTACAAAATTTGAATTAGAACTCAAGAAAAACTTTTAAATTCATCTGTAAAAAATTAGAGGATTTTTTTTATTCGTTGTGAAAAAAAAAAACATTTATCAGATGAAAACTGGGATCATATATCAATCCCACTGAAGCTTTCACCTTATTGTTTTTGAATAATTAGTGAAACAGAATTTGTAAAGAAACAGAATGAAATAGATCCAAAGGACCAATCAGTAACATGTCTGTTCCAGTGCATCATCGTTAGAATTTCTGGCCCCGTTGGCCCCTGTCTAGCACCGGCCATGGTGAGGAATGATGTCATCGTGGCGAGGTGCACTGAATGCTGAAGTTCCATGAAAAACAGAAAGCACAGCCGATGTTCAAGGCTACAAGACTGAAAGTATTGAAAATAAAAGACCAATACTGCTCTGTTTAGTGTTTAAGAAATTACTGTTAGCCAATAAACAAGAAGTTGCTGGCTTTAAGTGTGTATGTATGGGGCATGGTGCGGTACCCGGTGGGAAGGGGGGGGTTAAGCATCTCCCTGAAATGAGTTTTTGGAACTTGGGGTGTCTGCCATAAGCCTTTGCCTTGAACCAATGAATGTTTAGGGTTAGTTTGGTTTAATTTGCCATAATCCTTCTAAATGCATAAGCTGTTAGCTCCTACACTCCAAAAACACGGATGACGGTTTTATTTGCTTTTCTTAACTGCTTTCAGATTAGATGTGTTCTTTCTGTGGAGCATCAAGACTCCATTTCTCCATTCTTTTCCTTCATATTGCCTGGATAGACTCCCCCTCCACCAAGTTTAAAATGTTTCTGCTTTTTGAATGTTTGTACAGGCTCCTTTCAATCCTACTCCGCTTTGTTATCATACTTCTGACCCGGGTCAAATGAGCCAACAACAGTTTTAATACAGTAGTACAGTAGGGATGCACGATATAATCA
>NW_015150703.1:130760-131917 GCF_000732505.1 Cyprinodon variegatus
TCGGTTATCGGCTACATGAGTTTTAAAATATCGGCATATCGGATATCGGCCAAAATCCCAATATCCTGCATCCCTATAGTACAGGAAATGTTTATGAATGTGTTGGTGGGGGTGGGGGGGGGAGGAGCAAAGCCAGGCAAAGTCGAGCAGATTGGAAAAAAAGGACATTATATGTCCTGCCAACAGAAATGGTCCTCTTAATGTCCTACAAACCACTTCCTGAATCACCAATTTAAAAACCAAACAGCTGAATTTCCTTAGATTCCTCCTTTTCGGATTCATACTTCCATGGACCCGTTCACACCAACAGAATGAGACAGATGTGGGGTTAATTTAGGAAATCTACACCCTTACTTGCCTCTGCTTCACTAGTGATTTCACTGCTGCTGCTTGCAGCACTTAGCGCCTGAACAAATCTCCTAATTGGCTGAGAAAACCTTGCAGAGGCAACCATTGATCACTACAGCCTCCATCTACGTCTCCAGGGAGGCAGAGAGGAGGTGCACCACACAGCAGAGGGACGTAGTGAGCTGCTCAACACCGACTGGAAGATCAATGTAATGAGTCACTCTAGGTTCACCTGGTTACCTTTTGCTTCTTAACTGATTGTTGATGATTGTTGCTGTTGGCTGCGCTTTTATTCATTCATTTTAAAAAAGCAGGCTTCTGATATTCAGTCAAAGGAAACAATGCATGTATTTTTGGAATAAAGAAGATTTATGCATAGCTGGTGGAGAGCGGCGAAAGATAAAATATTCCAAAGCTTCTTCAAAAACAGAGTATTATGTGAAAATATTAACAAGAATGATGCCTTGATGCAAAGTCAAGTTTTATCTTATGTCTTATGAAGAAAATTTAATATTAATCATAGCAGAATCACTTTCTATGGCGATAATATTCCTCAATGCAGCGGAAACTGATTGATTCCTTATTTATGACATTAAGAAATAATTGGTTTTAAAGCTGTTGGTGTTCCTGATGTGACCCAGCTGTTACTAACAGGACAGCTTGAGCTCCAGGATCTTCTCTTTTAAAATCTCTGATCTTCTTAGAGGCCATTTTCAATTCAGTTCAATTCTATTCAGTGTATTTCTATAGCTCCAATTCCCATCATGTCATCTCAGGTTACTTTCCATTTCACCAGATCTTCCAGTCAG
>NW_015150703.1:134614-136735 GCF_000732505.1 Cyprinodon variegatus
AAACAGTGATGTTAACATACGAATGTAATAATGTTTATTTAATTAGTCATTATAAAAGGTCTTGGTTTTAAAACAGATTCCTGAGGCATTGTTTAATGTTTGCTGCAAAGTTAACAAAGTTTTAATCTTCTACTGTTTATAATATTCGACCCTCTAAGGGGGGCTTTATCTGCCTCCCACACCCCTGGAAATATCCTCCAGGTTCGTCTTAGATGTTTTCTTATAGAGTTTCTAAAACTGGGGCCATTTATCATCAGCTGTAAACAGTGTTTCTGTATAGTTTCCCTTTAAAACAGATATTAAACCAGAAGCTTCTGGCCTATCCTGCAGCCCCATGCCAATGGATGCCTGCTCTGTTTTTCTTTATTATTTCCTCCTCAGAGGAGGAGACATGTTTTTACTCTCTGTTGGTTTTTACTGGATCAGAAAATATGCTAATGTGAACACAAGTTGTTTCTGCATCACAGAGACGTCTTTTTCTGCAGAGAGTAAATACGGCGTTAGATGCTGAGAGAAACAGACGTATTGAGATGTGTGAGGCTGACACACAGAGACGGCTCACACACAGATAAAAGAAAACAGGCTCAGATCGGTTTACTTGCTCTCAGACTCTTTAATCGTTCTCCGCTCACTGGTGGTTTTAGCGCTAATCTTTGATATCACCAGTTTTTCTTTTTTTTCCAGCAGGGCAAAGAGAGTTTCCTGGAGATCCTTCACAGGTACATGGAGGTCCACGGTACGGTTTACTATGAGACCCAGAGGCCCCCGGAGGTCCCGGCCTTCGTGAAGAACCACGGGCTGCTGCCCCAACATGAACTGCAGCAGCTGCTCCGTAAGGCCAAGGCAAGCAGCCACAGAGGCTCTGACCTCCCTCCTTTATCTATCAGTCACATTCTCACCTCCTGGTTCCTTTAATCCACAAGTTTTCTTTTCATTCACCAGATTTAGAAACAGGGACGGATTTAGGAAATTCGGGGCCCCGGGCAAAGACAGGAAGGGGGCCCTCTGCACTCAGAATACGACACATGAAACAGACCCATTTGCTGCTGTCTGTTTGGACCTTTCTGAACATGTGCAGCAAATGGACTGATCCAATATGGTGGACACTGAAGGGGGGGGGCTGAGACACACTTAATATTATCAGCGTTCTGATGGCATTTTAGCAAAAACATTTATATTAAAAACATAATTAATGAGCAGAAATAAGGAATATCTTTATAAAGCATACATGGAAACCAAGACTTATGGGGCCCCCAGGAACTTCGGGCCCTAAGCAACCGGCTGGTACTGCCGTTTTATAAATCCAATTTTCAGTTGTTTTTACTCCATTCGTCCATCAGGGCCCACAGATTAAAAGTAATCCAGAATATTTATAATGAAAACATCTCCTAAACAGAACATTCTCTGGAATGAGCTCATAAACTCATAAATATGTTGTTTTTTTTATTCCCAGCTCTTTATTGGTTTTGGGTTTCCATATGAAGGCCCCGCCCCTCTTGAAGCCATAGCCAATGGTTGCATCTTCCTGCAGCCTAAGTTCCAGCCCCCCCACAGCTCACTGAATCATGAGTTCTTCCGAGGAAAGCCTACATCTCGACAGGTGACATCATCACTGACTCTTCCTTCCAAACCGCAGTTAGGAACGAGTTTCTTTCTGTATTTTTTTAATCTTTGCTGCAGAATTAGTTTCATCTGTGAGAACTGGAGATGTGCTTTGAATGCTTTTGATCATAGTTAGTTGTTCCTACTGTGACAGGCTTTTAGAAAGAGCATTTTACAATAACTGACAATATTCAATGTGTTTAATATTTGATGCTTTTCCTGCAGGTTTTCTCCCAGCACCCTTATGCAGAGCAGTACATCGGCAGACCGCACGTCATGACGGTCGACTACAACAACTCGCTGCAGTTTGAAGCTGCCATCCAGGAAATCATGAGGACAAAGGTACAATAAGATGCATGAAATATATAATATATAAACCACTTTTCATCTTGAAGAGTCAGAAATATTTAAAAACAAGTTAGTGCATCGCATCTTTACAGCCAGCGTTATGAGTTCAATCTTCTTTCATTTATTGTTCATAGACCATTTTCCTCACTTAAACTGTTTAACTAATTGGGA
>NW_015150703.1:138454-141836 GCF_000732505.1 Cyprinodon variegatus
AAAAAGCAGCAGGTAAGCAAACAGCCATTAAAAATGATGTGAGAAATTTGAAATCCCTGGAATTTGCTGGAATTACTAAATCCCCTCTCACACCTTGCTGATTTATCCAGCGTCCGCCGACGTCCCAGAATCGCCTAAAACGCTGAACTTTCAACGACTACCCCAGACTCTGAAGCAGCTGGAGGACCTTGCTGACCGGATAGACCTGCAACTCATAGAATGTTGCAGAGAACGTAGAGCAATGATGTCGGTTTTCCCTCGACCAACTCCTCACCCCGCTCCCTTTGCACTTGTGACGATTCCTGGTCTGGCTCGAGTGCCAGAACCGGAACCGATGCAGTTGGGACACACAAACCTGTCCAAGGAGGAGAGGAACCGATGTCATCAGCTTAACCTGCGTTTTTACTGCGGCGGGGAGGTAGACCTGGTGAGGAACTCGACTGGAACGTACCAGACTCTCTTCATCTCCAAGCCTCCTGTTACCCAGAACTCATGTAATTAGTTCAGGAACTCATGACTCTCCAGTAGCTATGGCCCCAGCACCTACAAAACCAGATCCGGTTTGTGTTTCTGCCCATTCTTCTGAATCTAATCTGGTCCCAGCCATCAATCCCAGATTATTTTTTTTAGTCTTGTGTGGGAGTTCTGTAGCAGTGTGTTCTTGATTACTTGATCCTCACTAGTTTCTGCTTCTGGACTCCTGAGTTTTCGTTGCCCCTGTTTCTGCTCTGTTTGCCTGATCTGTCTTCGGACTATTACCTGGATTCTGCCAGATCCTACCTTGGATCTGTCTCTTGACCCAGGCTTGGAAACATCCTTGGATCTCTGATCTTCTTGCCTGGAAACCTGCTCCTGCTTCCTCTCTGCCCTTGGATCATCTTTCTGGATTCCTCTGCTCTTCCTCCTCTGTTGGCTTCTGCTCGTCTCCTGGAACTCTGACGGCAGCTCGCCGCCTGCTGTGGAGAAACAATCCTTCCCAATTCCACTCCTTCCTCTTAGCTCAAACTGAACAGGTTAGCGACTCACATGCTCATCATCGTTAACCGTCTGAGTTACGTAGTCACTAACCTGAGTTTCCACCTCTACAGAGAATGCAGTGATCCTGCCTCAGCTGGTAAGCTGCTGTTAGCAAAGCAGTCAATAAACACTTGCTTTGGTAACACGCTGATCTGTCTGCTTGGATTCTGGGTCCTATGGTCCATATTGGTCACCAGCTGATCTATTGATCTCCCTCTCACTATCAAAGTATCACACACTTCTTTATTAGCTTATCTGTTATTTCTGCATTTTAACCATTCAAACAAAGAAATACTAGATGATGTGCTCACCCAACCCGATCCATTCTGCATGCGGTGAAACAAGCGGAGGACAGCTGTCTGGTTTCTGCTCTTCCCCTGCTGTAGGAATCAGCCGAGTGAATCAAGTGTGCATGGAGATTTGACAGGTTGGTGTCTACAGTGGAGGCATGTGTGAATGATTTTATCAGACTGCAGCACTGGCTGACGGCGCCGTCTCCATCTCCTCTGAGGGAGAGCTGATGGACCACTTCACCCTTCAGTGCAGGCAACATGCCTCAGCAGACACTCAGATAACGTCCCTCTGCTGACTCACCCTGCTGACATGGGGCCTTACCTGCACATTACAGCCATTAACGTGAGACACGCACCGAGGCGCACTCACTGAGAGATGTAGAGGTTCATGCTCCGTCAGGCAGCACTAAGAAAGCTCTAGCTGGACGACAAATTCTCCTATTCCCAGAAATCAATCTTTCTTTCTTTCTTTCTTTCTTTCTTTCTTTCTTTCTTTCTTTCTTTCTTTCTTTCTTTTTTTCTTTCTTTCTTTCTTTCTTTCTTTCTTTCTTTTTTTCTTTCTTTCTTTCTTTCTTTCTTTCTTTCTTTCTTTCTTTCTTTCTTTCTTTGTGTTCGATTCTAAAGTGAGGAAATCACAGTCTACTTCTCAACGTTAATGGAAATTTCTAAATTAAAAATAACTTCCTTGAAAAAGTATTAAGGCTCAGTCTATGTTGTTGTTTTTTCGTTCCTGTAAAAGACGTGCAGGAATGCACTGAGAGGAAGATGGAAACATATTCGATGAATAAGTTCTGATGAATCAAACTGTTTCCGCCGTTAGCATCTTCATGGACTGCATTTAAAATCCCTAATTCCAGATAACATGACAGAACAATGACATCAAGCCTGGAAGCAACATGTTCCTGAAAACATCTCTCCGTATTTCTTGGATGTTTGAATCTGTACTTCCTGCTGATGTTTAATGTTAAATTCTGAGGAAATAATGTTTTCTGTAGCTTTGCTAATTTGCCCATAATCAAGTGGAAACACACCTAATTAGCAAGTCTTTGTTTTTCCTTTTGCAGCATTTTGACATTTTCCTTTAAATGTGTCCAACATTTAGGATGAAACATATCTTGACTCCAGTTAACGACTTTCTGAAACTCCAGCATGTTTAGCCTGTAAACAGAATCTATTCTATTGACTATAAGTTATGCAGCTGAAAATGCATCATTTTATTCCACTCCAAGCACTAACTTACCTTCTATTTTTAATAATCTATCCATAATGCAGACCTGAACATAAAAAGTAAAAACCAGCTTAATGAAGTTGGTTTTACAGCCTTTGATATTCAGCATTCTTCCTGCTCCGTGCCGGTCCGTCGCTGTGTGTTAAACATTCAAAGAAACACTGGTGATGTATAGTCCTTGGAGCTCATTGCTAATTAGGCCAATCAAAAGGGTCTGTTAGTTATAAAACTCCTATCTCACAGCAAGGGATGATCTATTGGAATGCAAATAAAGTCTAATGAATTGCAAAGCAGTGACGAGGCTTTGCAGAACCTGACAATGGAAACATTCATCTCCAGAAACCAACAAGAGGAGGAGGAAATTTTGGGCAATTAGAGTGAACAATGATTCAGAATCCAAACAATAAAATGTCACTAAACTAACCTTGTTGTTGGTCGCATGTCTTACAGGTTGAGCCGTATCTGCCTTATGAGTACACCTGTGAGGGGATGCTGGAGAGGCTGCATGCCTACATTCAGCATCAGGTACGCTTCCCTGCACTCCTGCAGGAATATAAAGAGGGCTTCTGTTCTACTCAATAATTCATCTGTTTATACACACATATTTACATATTCAGAAAAAAACTGTAAATCTTGTTGTATGTTTGTGTATCTGTTTTAGAATAAGACTGAAGACCAGTTTCAGTTTTTAACCTTTGGTGTAAGGTCATTTTTACAAAGTAAGAACAGTTTTAAAAGGGAAGGATATTTTTACAAAGTGAGGTCATTTGCCTCATTAATTAGCATCTCCTCTTCCTCTTAGGAAACAAACACATGGAAAGGTTGTAAATATCAGCCCAGTTTC
>NW_015150703.1:144788-147023 GCF_000732505.1 Cyprinodon variegatus
GCACGGATCGGTTTCAGAGGGGAGTGGAAATGGTTCTATAGTCTATATATATTAAACATTTAGATGCACTACAGACTGTAGTGCAAAATGTCTTCTGCAAAAATTTAAATCTAAATAAGTGATCTTGAAGTGCATTTTTTCTTGAATTGTGGAGACAAGTGAGACACTTTGCCAATGGAACAAGAAAATTTACATTTTAAATAAGAAATTGTTTTATTCCAAATGCACATTATCTTATTATCTTATTTTAAGATGATGCTCATTCCATTGGCAAATAATCTTATTTCGCTGCTCAAATTAAGGGTAAATACACTTAATTTAAGACATTTTTACTTATTTCCAGATCATTTTTGCAGTGTGCAGTGCAGGATTCCTATTGTGGCCTGAAAGCTTGTCCATCCATCAGACATCCCCGCCTATCATGACTTGTTTAATGGTGAATCTTAGTTTTCTGGAAAAGCACTGAAGGCTTATCACATTTTAAATAGTTTAAATAGTTTGCATAAACCACTGAGAAGGAGAGCGCTGCATCAGGAAGCGATAAAACGATGTCGTCCTCTCTTCTTTATCAGTCGGTAGACCCATATGCTGAGGTTAAAAACGTTTTTATTGGTGTTTTAAAGACATGAAGAACCACTTTAACATCTGCAGGTAGTTTTCTATCTACGCAAGCTTTGTTTTTTTTTTTCCCTCCAAGGAGGAAAAGTTGGGGGGGGGGGTCACGTTATTGGCAGCATCCTCCATGGTCATCTTATAAAAACATGCCATATTTTTCTGAATTTTATGCTAAAATTCCTTCTGCTTAATGTTTATGCTCTGCTTTCTGTTTGTCATTACATCAAATCTACCAAAAATATAATGTTTGTGATTTTATTGAGAAAACAGCAGAGTGTAAAAGGTGTAAAATCTTTTATAAAGTATTTTATAAACAGATCTTTCTTACAGACATCAAATGAAATCCATTTAATTCGGTTACCTTGAAAACATCACTACTCTTTGATGAAATTAAATAAATATTAATCTGTTTTTCAAATAAATCAAATGTGTAACATTTAACCCTCTTTTCACTTTCGTTTTTAAAGTGGAAACTGATGGTTGTGTTGAGCAGTTTGTGTTCATGCTTTTCCCTCCCTAAACTTATTCAGTGCAATAATAATATAGAATGTATTTAAGTTCATGAAATGGGAAACAGCGTCAGGTTGGGTGGAGGTTGGAGAGAAAGGACCCAGAGACTGAAACTGAAGGTGGTTTCTCACAGAGTTCATTTAAAAGTTGGCAACAGAAGCAAAAATCCAAAAAATCACTGAAAACCAGGAATCCTCCCAACAAAGGCAAAGAAATGATGACAAACCAGCAACAGTGACTGAGCAGGAGGTGTATATATGGGAGACAGAAACAAAGAGCAGGCTGATCAGCAGATTGGGAGCAGGTGTGGACAGAGGAGACTAGAAGGGAGCTAGGAGAAGGAGAGGGCAAACAAGAAATACCTAAACGCTCAAATACAATCTAAAATAAGTAGAAAAACACAAAAAGGAAATAAAAGTCATGAAAACTCGTAGATAAAACTGAAACAGAACTAAAACCAAACAGCAGCTAAAGCAAACGATTCAGCCTGTTTAGGTCCTTGATATGAACATAACTGAGTAGCATCTCCTGAATGATAAAACAGAGGCCAGTATCACTGAGAACTAAAACCATTTTTCCGGCTCAGCAGTGGAATAAGCTCGTTTTATTAGCAGCAGTAAATCACTTTAAGGTCTTTTTTTCTGGCGTTTGAAGTTTCACAGCCAAACCAACACAGACTCATTTGATTCTGTTTTCCAGGACTTCTGTGTGCCGCAGCCTCCCTTCATCCCAGCCAATTTCTCCAGACTGGGATCAGCTAGTGGCAGCCGGGTAATCGGACCTCTGTTTGTGCCCCTGCCCAACTCCACGGCGCTTGGCTGGGCTTCCAACGCCACGGCTCCCACGGCCTGGCCGCCGCTCAGCTCCCTACGACTGCTGGTGTCTCAGGAGGGCCAGTCTTGTGTTGAAGCCTGCCAGTCAGCAGGTTGGATCTGTGAACCTGCTCACTTCCCCTTCATTAACAACAAGGACGCTCTGCGAGGGTAAGAAGAACAGCAATAATCAGCTTATTATAATGAAACAAGAACAGCTTCATTAAAACTCACAACTATTACAAACATCTCAGCAGCTCAGGAGAGGAACTCTGTCCCTCAGAACATCACAGAACTG
>NW_015150703.1:149931-152357 GCF_000732505.1 Cyprinodon variegatus
TTTATAACAAAAAGTAGTCCAGAATCATTCCAAGGCTTCTGCACACTTTGTCGATGCGATGTGGACGTTAGCAGTCGAAGAAAAGCTGCGATTTGAACGGCATGAACAGATCAACATAGAAGTAATAAACGTGCAACAGGTACCTCATCACAGAGGGATTTTTTTCATGGATGCTAAAATAACTTCAGCGGAGCTGTGCAAGGTGGAGCACGCTGTAAAATACCAGCAGTCCTACAGAAAGGAAGACTGTGGTGTGAAAAAGGACCGGGAGATTTTCAGTGACTCCCCCACAGCTAAACAGACGACCATAAAGAGAGCAGGTCTGCTGCACTGCAAAAACAATCTAAAAATGAGTAAAAATGTCTTTAATTAAGTGTATTTACCCTTAATTTGAGAAGGTAAAGAAGATAATCTGCCAATGGAATATTTTTGCTCTTAAAATAAGATAATTAGATAATATGCACTTTGAATAAGAGACTGCAGTTGTTTTTTCTTATTTTAAATGTAAATTGTCTTATTCCGTTGGCAAAGTGTCTCACTTAACTGCTTAATTCAAGAAAAAACGCTTTTATTTTAAGGAAAATAAACTTACTTGGATTTCAGTTTTTTGCAGTGTGCAGGCAGACGAGTTCCCAAAAGACTGAAGCTCTTTAAAAAAGCTTTACTTTTTGAGCAGTTAAATGGTTTTTTTTACAATCTATTTTGTTGTTTAAATAAACTATTTGAGTTTTTCTATTATGAATGTTACTTGTTAACGTTTTTTAACGTGACATTCTGCACTTAAAAAGATTAATCTCAGGGGTCCCATTTTAAACAAGACGAAAAATACAAATCCTGTGAACCGGTTCTTTTTCTCTTTTCTCTTTTCATTCATTTTTTCCCCTTTCAGGAACACAAGCATCCTCTGTAACTTTGGCTTCGCATGTAAACTTCCGCTGCTGCTGCTGCTGTAGGTGTGAACGTAGCATAATGGGAACACATGCTGATACAAAGCCCCATAAATCCAGGCGCTGGTTCAACTGATGCATGTTGGGTTGATGCTCAGACGCTAACGACGTGCTGCGTCAGCTGTTTAAAACGCTGCAGGACCTTTTTCTGCACCTTGATGTGCATCAACCATTGACTCTGCATGTAAACCAGCTGCTCCTGCTGCTGCTGCTGCTGTAGGTGTGAACGCAGCATAATACTATTGAAAGTGTGACTCTGTAGTTTTGAATTATTCAGTATACATGACATGGGTTTCATTAAATGTAATTTAGATTAAAATATGCTATCAGAAAATGCATAAAAAGGAAAATCAGCCATTTTAATAATTGTCATGCTTTAAACGTTTTCTCTAAATATAATTTTAGCTCAAATAACAGGTCAATGGTATAAAAACATGAACTTTCTATATTATTAATATTATCAGTATTGTGATTGTCTTCCTAACATTCACTCTCAGCTTTATAGATTTATAGCAATAATACTTGTTTCATTAAGCAGCGTTAAATAAATAGTTTCTGAATCTTTGCTGAATGTTTCATTGGATTTTTCCAGGTTTTTATTTCTTGTTTCCTCCTGTGTTTAAACCATAATTGCTGTTTTTCCCCTCAGGTTGGAGGTGCAGTGCGAGGTGGTGGACTCTGAGATCAACCACATCCTTCCAGCCTTTTCCGTGATGCGGCGGGAGTGCAGTCTTCAGAGGGAGCCGTTACTCTTCAGCTGCGCGGGTCACTCTCCTAAATACCGACGCCTCTGCCCCTGCAGGGACTTCCTTGGAGGACAGGTGGCGCTCTGCAGAGACTGCCTATAATAATGAGACACAGGTCTAACAAGAAGCAAAGTGGGATAAATTTAAAGAGTTGCTGTTTGATGAATTTATTCTGATGACTGCAGCAGCTGCAGACGGCGGTCAGACTGAAGACAAAAAGCTTTACATTATCTGCACAGTGAAAAAACATCAACTGATTTATTCTGAATCTTCACCTCTGTAATAACGGGGGTGTGGATTCACTCCATGATGGAGTCGTCATGGAGATGGCCACCTCGGGTCAGCATCCACCCTCCAGTCGGCAGTCAGACAGAGGATGACGGACAGCCAGCTTATCTCTGCTGTCCATCCTTTCTTCCAGCGGCGGATATTTCTCAGACCTCTGAGGCTGCATCCGTCGCAGCGATCATCACTGAGAACGAAGGACAAACACACAGGGCAGCTCACAAGATTATTTTTCAATAAATAAACCTTCAAATCTCTCAGTTGGGTTTTTAAGGTCTTTGGACTTTGTGATGGAAAAGTCATAAATAAAGAAAAATCTGAATGATTGATGGTTTTGGTTTATACTGGTTTGGTTTTTTCTCTTTGTGTCTTAAAGGAAAAGTCAGATCATATTCAGAAAATAAACTTCTGAAAGTACTTTAAATATGAAATTATTACCTACTGTTCA